>NW_019385240.1:35308-36169 GCF_000671375.1 Centruroides sculpturatus | reverse complement strand
AAACTGTAAGAAAACAAATAATAATAAAATAAATAAACTGTATAAAATTTAATGAAATAAAAACTGTCGTTCGTTGAAGTTCAACCCGTCCCCTCTTCCTTGTCAGACATTTATGGACAACCTCCTTGTTGACAACGTGATTGGCCACACAGAGGTACAGTACAGTACAGTACAGTACATATGGTACACTATATACTCTATGCTATGTACAACTGCATAACATAAAGTTTTGTTGTTCGATATTTTTTTCCAGTTTGTGGCGGTCTACCAAATCCAAACAAAGTACAGTCGACCCCCTATAACGTGGGTTCCTATAACGGAAATTCTTATAACGTAGCGAAAAAATTGCGGCAGTATTCGTATAAAAGGACTCGTAAAACGTCGTCGCCGACTCGTGTCGCGACAAGATTGGTCGAATCTGGACTAATAGTGGATGAGCAGCCGAACTACTTTCCGCCGTCCAGCGCCACGCTACGGAAAGTTTAGGCGAGTAAATTGAGTTTGCTATCGTCTGTACAGTATTATATATAAATTATATATAAATTAGGTACTGTATATATAATTACATATTTACTTAATTTATTGTAACTTTATTATTATTATATATATGCTCTCCGCCGCCTGGCGTCACGCTACTGATATTTTAGGCTAGTAAGTTGAGTTTATTATCGTCTGTACAGTATGTAAATTAGGTATTGTAAGTTTAATACAGCACTAATTTTATACATTTTATGTGAAAAAACATTTCTTATTTATCGGCCATAAAGATTATTTATAATAATTATGTCTCCAAAAGTCAAGTTAAGGAAAGACAGATGCACAGACATTTCGACAGACAAAGTATATTTGAAGTTTACAAGT
>NW_019385240.1:0-35195 GCF_000671375.1 Centruroides sculpturatus | reverse complement strand
CGGGTAGGTAGGAGAAAGAGGAAGAAAAAGAACGTTTTTCTCTTTGTTCTGGAATTCGGAAATCGTTCTATTTTCGATTTTAATGGAAAAGCACTGAAACTTTTTTACGTAATTTGAATAATTTTTTTCTTTTTTTTTTGCAATTAATTTGAGTGTGGAGGTACTGTACATTTCGAAACAGGTCAGAACTTAGTTTACGTTACAAAATCCTCACTCCGAATTAGACAGAGCTTTACATAGGTGATATTCGGCCGATACGGTTGTTAAAGGCTTAATTTAATTCTGTGTGTAATTTTTCCATATTTTGGAAAAATTACTGTATTTTAATTTCAGGTCTAATACGCACAGCGAAAGGATAGACACGAGCCATCCTGACTGGTAGTGTCTATGTCAGATGAAAGAGGTGAAAGGAGACATGTGGAAGTTGACACAGATCACAGTAATAAAATTTGTAAAAAAAAGTAAAACAAAAATTATATAAGATAAATATACTATATAAACGTTTATAAAAATGTAAAAAATAAAACACTTACGTTAACTTTCACGTCTCCTTTCATTCCTTTCATCTGGCATAGACTCTTTCAGCTCAGACTTTCGCTGCGCGGACTATAGTAGGATATTTTTGAAATCTGTTGTACATAAGTCTGATTTTTCGGGTAAATTCTATCAAAAACCCGAATATTGCTTACGATACTTTGTCATTTTACGGTAGTTCTAATATTTCACTATTCACGGATAATTCGCGAAACTGATAATCGGGAGTTCGGTGTACAAGTAAATAAATGTTTACAATGCAATTTTACAAAAAATGTTTTAATAACAACTCACTACTGAACATACCGGTTATAAAATATTTTGAGATCACTTCTGTCTATACATATTATTGAAATTTTCATTATGAATTGTCTATATTGGGAACAAGTGGGTCAAGCCATCGGAGAGTCGGGCCAGGAAAGGAAGACCGTAGTAGAGTATTAAGCAAAGAAAAAAAATCTTTCTCCAGACGAAATGTATTCTATATTTAAATTGAATTTTAAAATTCAATTTTAAATCCAATTACCTATCTGTTTAGTAGGTGCTTCGTTCTTAGTTGCAAAATTTTAACTGAAAATCGTTTTAGCATTTAAATATTTTACTAGTAAAATCGAAAATAAACATTTTCTCCAGATTTTAGTGACGTAGAAACGAGGCCGAAACGAATAAAAAAAAAAAAAAGTTATAAGTGGCGAAGAATGGATTGCAGGAAACGGTGCCAAACTCTATCCTTTTCCATTTTTCGTCAGACGATGTTAATTCCAGATTAAAAGTTTGCTTATTAATAGTATAATAGAAACTAAAATTTGTTTTAGTTTATTATGGGATAGTAAAGATAGTCCAGGAAAAAACTTACAAATATTTAATAATCATATTAAATTTTTGAATTTCCGACATTACGTAATCAATATGACGCACTAACGTGAAAAAAAAAATGTTTTTGAATGTCAAGTGTCAAAATTCATCTGATATTACGCGTTTGCCTGTACCGTGGTTTATATCAGAATTAAAGTGTAATTAATTAATAAAAAAATCGTTTTGATCGTAACGATAATTAATTTATCACCAGTTTAGGTGATTAAATGATACGATGGAATTTACAATGTAAAATAATCAAGGAAAATTAATTGCATTAATGTATTCCAATATTTTAAGATGAAGGAATATAAATTTTGCCATTTTTTTACGTGCGATCGAAATGGCTGCCAAAGCAACTTGCGACTCTATAAATAAACAAGAAGTAAAACGAATGATCTTTATAAGTAGAAAAAAATAATTGTTTTCGTTTTACAAATGATTTGTTTTTTAAATATTAATACAATTAACCATGTTCAATCTGTCTCTTTAATGAAAATCTCTCCTTAATAACGCGAAACTTAATTAATACAATGATTTTGCATTTCGAACCGTTACTAAAGATTAACCAGACGCCGTGTAAAGAAATGTGTACCGTAATATTAAATAATTATTTGCAAACTTATTGTCCTTATTGTTTATTTGTTGAAAAAAAAAAGAGAAAAGTAAAAGATATAAATCCTGCTCAAAAGACAAACTTATAATAGTATATTTTATATCTTTTGTACTAATATATAAAGCGAGAGCGTTTGTTTTTTAGTTTGCTAGAGGTAATCTCGGAATCTACAAAACCGATTTTTAAAATTTTTCGCTATTGGAAAGCTTATTTCTTCCGGAGAAACAGCGGTTATGTATTATTTTTATATTAAGAAAGGAAAATGTACGAAAACATGGGCCTCTGAAAAAAATTAATGTTTAGCTTATGTCTCGAGGAGTTATTAAGCTTCAAAACGGTGAACAAAATCGTGCTCCACTTACATACACACGCACACATGAATATTCATACATACAGAAATTACCCCCGAAGATTTTTGCATTTCTCGACGTTTTACGGCTCTCTGAATCAAAAAATGTACAATTTTGGGGGGGGGTTCATTTTTGGACCGATGGCCATACTTTCCCTCTGTTATATATATTAGCTGGGAAAGTAATAAAGTATATATAAATGTTTATTAATAAACAATTATATATTTTTTAATTTAATCGTTTAATGAAATAATAATAAAAACAAACATTAAAGCCTGATTATTTCTCCGTCAATTGTACAAATTTATATCAAGAGATGTTCACGACTTGTGAGGGCTGCATAAAAATAATCTTCCTCGCTTAAGGGCTCTACTTTATCGAAAAGCTTGGGAAAGGTTGGGTTAAAAGAATATTTTAAATACAGTACTCAGAAATGAGTGGCATAGCTTTTCCGGTAAAACTTTAAAATTGTGTGTGGCACCATCTGTTACGAGATTTTATTTTANTGTAAACGTGTACGTGTGACGTTCGGCGCCGCTTTCCCGTAAGCCTAAAAGTTTGACGATGGTGTTTGGAATGTCGAGCGTGATTCCACCGACTATCCAAACACCATTGTCAAACTTTTAGGCTTACGGGAAAGCGGCGCCGAACGTCACCCGTACACGTTTACACGTTTAAAACGTGCGCCTCAACCTCTCTATTGTATAGCCTATAACTAGTTATTAATACACCACCCGGTACTCGTTGGGTCACTTAATATTTAAAATTTACAGTTATTACCCCTAGAAATAAACCTGGGACTCGAACCAGGATCCCGCGGGACTAGGCCAGAGCCCATTTGTATTTTTCCCCAGGAAAGTGGATAAAATACGGGCGCGTGTCGTTCAAAAGGGTCTAAAAGTGCGTAGAGGACGGCCGACGACGCCCTTCTATTTTATGATATAAAAAATAAATTTTAAATGAACAGATCATTATTTAAATCATAGCCAAATTTATAGTTACGTATTTTTCTACCCATCGTCACCGATCGGGTGCTCTAGCACTCGGAAGGGGTAGAGAAGGCCAGATAATTTCCATACTGCGCCGAAATTAACCCCTCGGACGATTTAAGTATATGGTAAGAGGGTAATGAACAGCTTTAAAATACGGCGTGGTAGGGAACGAGGTCGCGGGAAGGAAACTCGGTAATCCGTCGTCCCATTTAAAATGAAACCTGTTTTATTTTGTTTCTATTTTCGTTCGGGATATGGAATTCTTTAATACGTGGCGGTGTTTTGCGCCGTTTTTACTCTAATTACCACTGGCCAAACATTCTCAGACTTTTAGTACTGTACTGTACATAGATATAAAATATCTATCCTCCACCGATTCCTTCTTTTCTCCTCCAAATATAATCCAACCGTTACTTTTTTCTCTTCCGCCGACGTCTTTCATTCCTGGAGTCCTTAAAGAATCGGCGAGTTCTTGGAAATATTTAAAAAAAATTCTAAAAATAAACTTTTTCCATTTACAAAGGTGAAATGTCGTGCTTTTTATTTCTAAGTTTTGAAATGAAAAAAAAAAAAAGAACGAAGGTAGAATGAATTTCGACAGAAACGACTGCAAAAAATCCTCGAGGTCGAAGAGTTTCGGCTTTCGTAAAGTTGTTACGGTCAGTTTTTCTCGCATTTTGCATTTTATTTATTTTATTTGTTAGCGACGATTTCGCTTAAAAAAGGAGGTGTGGCATTAAATGTCGTTGCTCCGATTTTCTATGCACGTTCTTTTTATTGTCGACAATTTTCGTCCAACTTCTTCTAAAACTAGAAATTCGAAAGGAGAGAAAGATCGAGGTTTACTTTTTGCGTAGATTCAATCACTGANGTAGTCGAACGGTGCACACTCGGTAAGTAATCCTACAATTTTTTGTTTATAGCATAGTTTATACGAATTATTCCCAAAATATTATACGTGTTTTGGAAATGTTGAGTCGAATTAGTCTAGAATCGGTTAATTTTATAGAATAAAACCTTTCAAACAGCCTTAGTCCGTAAACTTCACACTTGTCAGGCTGTGATTGGCTCATGTATTTAAGGATTCCTACAACGTAAAATTCTTATAAAGTGGAACGTATCTAAGCGTTATAGGGGGTCTACTGTAAATAAAATTGTGTGTAGCGTCATCTGTTAAGAGATTTTATTACAAAATTTTTTAATATTATTAATTATTATCAAATGACAAATAGCTCAATTTTGAGGGTAGAGTTGAGTTTTATAATAATAAAAAATGTATAAATAGACTACTAATAACGAATATAATTTCATTAAGTCCTATTCCACTCGAGATACGATACATGTCCTTCTGTCTACCTAACCTCTCCACTAACCTAACTTTTAAATTCCTAAATTTAGTAGCATTAATTCCCCTTATATACGAACTACCGTACCAAATTACGTTCCTTCATAATTACACCATCCTCATACATAAAACGAAATAGACGCCAAAACACACACATAAATACATATCCACGAAATTTTTTCGTAACAACCGGAAAAGTAAAACACGGGAAAATGGTTTGTTTTACTTTCCCGGGTTCGTAGATATGTGTGTTTGCTTGTTGGCATCTATTTTGTTTAATATGTCAAGATGCGATAATTATTAATTAAGAAACGGAACTTTTGTGCGATAGCTTGCTTATAAGGGCAGCAATGCTATTAAATTTTGATGATTAAAAGGGTGAGGAGTGGAGAAATAGAGTGGGCAAATAAATAAAATATTGTTATATTTTCTAAGAGTAGAAAACAAAGGTGTAAACGGAGACGGAGACGAAAGATTTCCGAAATAAAAGTAGCTTTATTAGGTCGATAATTAACTTTGACCGCGCAAATCGTCCGAATGGAGAGAAAGGCGACGGACTTTAGTTAATATCTTACGTATTTCCTAAAGTAAATATTCTTAATAAATCTAATATTTAAAAACGCCATGGCGCTCAAATATTAACGATACGTTAAGATCATCGCTAAGATTCTAAAGGAATATTACTGTAAGGACGATTTATCGAAGCGGAGGGCAAAAGTAAAAAGATCAGAGTCGAACAATAGTTACCATCGACGATAACGCATTCAAAATACTGCGATAATAAACTCGACGCGAAAACACGTGAGAAGATTTGTTTACAATTTGAATACTTTACGTCGACAATTAGAGATAACGCGAAAGAATCGCTTCTCCTTCAAACATTCTCTCCGAGGCCTATCCGCAGGGACGAAAGAATCCTTTCAATTTTAAAACAGTTTAAGAGCCGATTTTACGCTTTTCGAGTTTCTACGGCGTAACGAAAACGAAGACGATATCGTCCGAGTTGGGCAATATTCAGACGAGCTTTGGTATCGAGTTTCTAGGACACACGTTTCCGGTGTAGGCGTAGTTTTGTAAAGCGCTATAACAAATTACAAAGTCTCAGTGTCGAGGTATAAACGACATTTGACTCTTTGTCGTCATGGTGTTTAGCGATTTTAACTCCGAATCTCAGGTATTGCATAAAGGGTAAAATTCGTAAACATAAGGGTGCGACTATGCAGACGCGAATTTAGAGCGAGCGATTTAGTTTTCGCAAAGGAAAACCATGCACAAACGAGAAGCGAGAAATAACGCTGGCGAGAGCGAATTTCTGGTTCTCGCACATATCTGACAGGTTTTGATATTTATCGCTTCTCGTCTCTTCTCGCCACATATTCTCGCTCGCTCGCGTCTGCATAGTCGTACCCTTAGGGCAGGTTGATGCTGGCGACTTTTAGTCGCTCCACGAAAAATCTCCAGTCGCCACTTCTGGCGGATTAATTAATCTCATACCCGACCACACCGGCGTTATATAAATACGGTGCAACGTTTACGCCATTGGTTGAAATGTAAGTGCAACCAATGGCGTAAACGTTGGCACCGGGCACAAACTGTAGTTACTACTAAGAAATATCCGAAACTTTCCAATTTCTACTTTTCGGTACGAAACTGGATTTGGCAGAGCCGCCGCGTATTTCGCTCCGTAAGAAAAATATACAAAGGCGATATTGGGTTTATCCATCGATAGGCCGGCGTTGACTGAAGGGGCAGTTTTATAAACTACCGTATATCGTGATTTAAGAAGCGGAAACGAACAGAATTAAGAAATGAGAAAGAACAAATGTGTTTTCCCAAGATCGCGCAATCACTCTTAATTCGAACAATAAGGTAAAGAAAACTAAAAACACGAGAGGTAGTGGTGGGAGTTGCGACAAAATAATCGTCCGTTGTCTGGACGCGTCGAACTTCGTGCGACAGTTTCCTGGCCACCCGTTGCACCTATTTTGCGGCAGTTACTAAACGATGGATGGAACAGTCGACTCATCCGAAGTACCCGATTCTAATTTCGGCGAGTTTTCTGTAGTAGCTACGGAGTGAGTAAAAGTCGTTGGCGTGAATGTGCCCTAAAATAGGTGAAAATGGGTTATAATTCGACAAAAATATATATTTGTCAAATCGCATTCCTCTGGCACAATGTTGGCTTAACTTTCGATATATAATTTAATCTCTAAAGTACAACGGACGTAAGCAATCTAAAGTTCACTTATTACTCGCGGATAGAGTAACGAGTCGGAATTTAGACAGTTTAGCGTCGGAAGTATCTATATCTGCCACTTATGGAAATTTTTATATCGTCCACGAAAGCATTAAATTACACCTGGACGAGTCTCGTTCGGCTATATTCCGGGAGAAAGTCTTAAAAGTAAATGGAGTAGAGCTCCGGCGTTACGCGAGGAGTTAGATTGGCCGACAATGGATATTTTAAGATGGATAGTAATAAACTTGCCGTCCCTTTTACCCATTCGGTTTACCGAGAATGAATCCGGGGGGAAGTACGGGAGCCAGCTAAATAATTATAACTGGTATTTTTTCTCTTTTAAGGCCATAGCTACGGTCGGAGCGTAGCCGAAGTTTTCTCGACCAAAGTACCTATTATGTTTCGGACGTGGGAGAAAAGAAGACAAACCAAAGAGGCTGGCCGAAGGTCGTTAAGAAACGCCAAACGGGTTACTGGCTATAACTTTTACACTACAGAGGCGAAAAACGAGTTAGAGCGGCAGCCACAACCGGAAGTGGGAGGCAGAAGTTATTTGTAAACGGGCTGCCGGATGTGGCTGTAATAACGCATTGCATATTTTGTCTGGTCAAAATAATTATGCCATATAAACGATAAACTTTCGTGTCGACGTTAACGTTATACAAGTATTATTTGTTTTCGTATAAGAAGTTAAAGCCGTGTAATAATAAAGATATATATAATATAATATAAAGTAATTACAGTACTTATATTTAGGCCTACAACAAAAGGACAGTAAAGCTATAGGCGTATTAAATCAAAACAGAGACGGTTTACTTTTCACCGACTCGCATAAGAGGTAATTTATTTACAGATTCCACACGTCCTATCCGACGTTACCGGTGATTTTTCGGATCCTCAAATTGGACATTGTTCGAATTGTTTCAGAAAGGAAAAGTTAAAACGAGCGAGGCGGTAAATTAAAATTACGCGCGATAAAAGGCGAGAAAATGCACTTGTAGGTTATCAAAAATGATGCGTCCGAGTTCATTTCTAACGGATGGGTTTACCGTTGCCTTTTCTCCCGGTAAAATCGGCCTTTAGTACACGGTTGACCACCGACCGTCTTCGTCACCGGTCCCAGCCGGCAGTTTGCCATTCCACCCGGTAAATACGTGGCATTACGTCGAAAGCCGACGCTGTTACACTTTCCGTTATTAAATTTCCAATTCGGAACATAACGGAAACAAATGCGGACGAAAGGCTTCTTTACTCATCCAGGATTACGGAGGCCAGCTGGCGTTTTCCCACTCTTGCGGGAGGACCATTTTCTAGTCCACGGGAAGCGTCGCCGCTATTAATAAAAGGTAATAATAATAGCGGAATACCGTCGAACGGGAATGAAATCTTCCGGATGAAAATGAACTTAAACACTGTAGTAATAGTAACCATTACTTATGGCCGCAATTTGTAGTCGCATTTTACTTGAAAAAACCTGGCCACTTTCGATCCACTCCGGAAGTTCGTACGTAGTTAATCGTCGGTCTGAATTTTCGTCTACGGTGTCTAATTTCGTTCCGGAGATTAAGGAAGGACGGACGGTCGGAATCTACGGGTGAAATTTTAAAATCACAATTCCTGGGGATAAATTTACGGGAGCACCCGCGCTTTATGATAAAGCGGGAATAAAAGCCTGGCCGCTTGACGCGGTCGGGTGAGTGGTAATTTACCGGTGGAGCCAGGAAAGTAATTAAAATAGGGGCCGAGTGGGGGAGGAGCCACCGGACTGGAAATTCGACCTCCGATATTAAATACATCGTTTACTTAATGGAATTGGTTATTTTGGAGAAAGGAGACGGCAGGAACGGGACATTTTCCTAGGTGGAAACCATCTAGGAAAAGGGCAAACGTCACCACCTCCCCCAGGTATCTCCCGGCCCGATAGGTCGTAAAGGCCATTTTTACGATTACGTTTTGGGACGGAAAAGCTTAGATACGTCCGGTGTAGAAATACCCAGGCTCCGGTGGCCAAACCAAAACGGTAAACGATATTTACGCATAAAGCGTCGTCCGGTATAAAGATAGGCGTCGCGTGCATTCGTATTTCCCTCACCGCGTACCGTGCGAAATATCGCCGATAAGAACATCCGAAGGACATTTCTAGTAAAATAACCTCCAAGAATGTTTATTTGACCTTTCAATCGACTATTTTCTTTTGGCAGCCGAGAGAGCCATTCCGACGTTCTCTCTATTGATCAACTTGTGTTTGTAATCCACTATAGAAAAAGCTAATAAGGAAAGTAGAAATTTCTGGTTTTAACGGCGACAAAAGAACAACAGTCTAAAAACTAAAACGTGTTTTTACAGGGAAGGAAATTTTATCGCCCGAAAAATTAATCCGTTTAAATAACAAAGGACGTCGGGCAGGGGGCGGGGCGTTCTTACGAAAAGGAATTAACAAATTCCACCGGCTGACGTCGTTTAAAATACAAATGACATTTATTTAGGCGGAATGAAAGACGAACATCCCGGCAGAATTTTCGTAGGTAGGTACTCTTCTCTCTCTTTTCCCCGTATTTACCGCCCAGGATGATGGTTAAAAAACGCGTCGTCGTCTGAAAAAGAAGTGCCGCCACGGAGGGTCAAAGTCCCGACTTAAGCAAATCGGACCGGATTCCGGACCTATCCGCCGGCGCCGGAATAAGACAGGAGTATGTTTCCGGGTCGGGAGGTCATCCCTGGAACTGCCATTTTCCGATAAATCCGGGACTGATTTTTCCTACAACTTTTCCTGCAAAGGCTGAAAGGTCCACGTTTCCGGAAAGTCGGTCCTCCCGGCCACCGGACGCGCCAAGTACCGTATCTTTCTCCGCCAATTTTCTGCGTCTTTTTACTTCCTTTCCATCTCCGCCGGGAGAGGAAGGAGACGTCCACCGGGAAAAATCCCCGGCGTGGGGACCGTCCGCGGCCGGAAGGACCGGGTCGGGCGCCGTCGCGCTCCGCGAGAGTCGTTGACGCAGCAGTTCCGGCGGCCGCCGGCAGAGGGCGGCGCGCCAACTTATATAGAGCCGGAGCGTCGAGAGTGGAAAAGACGTTCGAGACGAGAGACGGAGTGTGAGGTAAGTGGCCAAATGTTCTGCTCTGCGGCTGACGGAAACGACTGGGTCGGATCCTCCGCCGGAATTTGGGAGGAAAACGGAGGAAGAGTGAGAGTTTTCTCGGCGGTTTGTTTTTATCTTTGGATCGGCGCGGATGGCGGACGGCTCTTCCTCCGTCCGTCCTTTGACGGCGGCGCGGCCCACCCTGCTTTATTTCCCCACGCGAATATTTCCGTCTTCTCGTTCTGGCAAAGATGGCGGTAGAACCGGAAGAGTCTTCCGCGTCGGCGTGGGTCGCCCGCCGAACGGCGGATGACGTCGGCCGCGCGGCGGTCGGGGACGGAGCGGACGTCCCCGACTCCGACCGGTCGACCTCGGCCCTCTTTCCCGGCCAGGGGGAGGAAGACCTCAATACCCCTTTTGTCCTTTTCTATTCTTTCCCGGACTGTAAGAAAGCGATTTTTCCCCCTCGGATCAACCCGCCGCCGCAAACTTTCGGGTGGGCGGACGAGAAGGATCCCGGGGACTATTCGGTCCCCTCGACCCGAAGAAGTTCGTTCTTCATCCCCATGGATGCGAAACGGAGGCGCGCCGTCCGTCGACTGCGGATAACGCGCGGAGAAAGCGGCGTTTCGGCTTCTGGACCGGTCTGACCGCGCCCCTTTTACGCTGTCCCCTCAACGTCGTCGCACCCTTTCGGCCGACGTCGCAGGCGCCGCCATTGTTTGTAAACGGTCCGCCCGACCACGCCGTTAACTGTCAGAGAAATGACGTCGTCGTCGGACGGAAGGTGCGGTGTTGAAGGTCTGCCGTCCGGAAGATCGAGACCTTCCTCTCGATTTACCTTTCCCGGTGTTTTATTAATAACTGGGTTATATTTATACGGCCGATTCCGTCCTCCCTGTCCAAATGGCGCATTCTTTCCGTAAATAGTCCCGGGTTCTGCGGCCGACGTTGCGGATGACGAAACGCCCCCACTTCTCCGGGCTGCGGCGGATTTGGTTCCGCCGAGAAAGAATTGGCCATGGGTGGATTTAGCGGCACCACCCGCTAAAATCTCCGAAACGAGAGTGGGCGAAACCGGCCACCCCGCCCCAGGGCGCAGACTCCGTCCCTTCCGCTCGTCTTCCTATGGGCCCTTAATTAATCGTAGTCGGTCGATAAATTCGTCGCGTGCTACCCCAAAAACGAAACCGAAGAAGAAACTTTGCGGTTATTATTTACTTTCCCTGGTCTCTATTCGGACTAATGGATAAAAGTAACGGGTATTTTTGTTTTTTCAGGAAAAGATTATGAAATTATTAGCGAAGACTTTTATCCGTCCATCAGCGCGGCACAAAAACCAGCTCGAAAGGCATCACCACCTTTCCCGTCCCTACGGACTAATCGTCGATTCGGCGCACTGACAGGTGAGAAGGATCCACCCGGGATTTTTCGTGCGAACCGAGCGACCTAACAATTTCGTTTCTTCCGGCAGCGGAAGAACTCGTTCTCCTCCAACCTCCCGCTACTACACAATCGTCATGGTGGTCGTCCCCGGCCGCTCCGAGCCCGGACTGCCGGTCAAAGTGCTGGGCGCCGGCGCCGCCGCCTGCGTGGCCGACGCCATTACCTTTCCCCTGGACGTGGCCAAGGTCAGGCTACAGGTGAGTTGCTACTTTCTCCTCTCTTGAACGGTGCGTGTCTCTCTACCATTGTTTTATTTTTCCGCCAATTATAGATAACACGAGAAAGCGTGCCTGTCGGTCGGAAAATGGAAAAGATTTTTAATTTTCGGATTCACGGTTCCTGGGAACGACTAGAAATGAAAGGAAAAAAAAAATCCGGCAACCGGTTGCTTAGCTTTCTCGGCAACATTTAGAACTGCGTGTGGCACAATCTGTTACGTTATTTCATAAACAAAAATTTATATTCTTAATTATTAAAAAATGGCAAAAGGCTTAATTTAAGGCGTTTTTTTAAAAAAAAAAATTGTAAATGCTTGTAGCCGGTAAAATCGTCACCAAGTCCGATCCTACTCGAGATACGACTCATCAACCCCTTTATCTCACCACACCTTCGAACTTTAATCACCAAAATTTAACAGCATGGATCCCCTAATACATAAACCACCTGCAAAACTTTCAGAAAACTTTCGGGGCAGTTTGTGTTGTGGGTCATCCATGCTGTTAAAGTTTGTTGCTTAAAAGTAGATGGGATGGACAGCTAGAGAAAAATCACCTGTGGGGATCGAACTTACGATTTTACTCGTTATTAGCATTTATAACTTTTTATCAAAGCTATTCCAAAGTTGGTTATCGATGGCTGCCGACCCAAGGCCGGGATAAAACTGCCCCCTCCCGATAAAGGATCCGGAAAAGAGGAAATTTGGACCGGAAACTTATTTGATTAGTTTCGAACCGGGCGAAAAGGTAATAAAAGGATTCTTTTCAGATTCAAGGAGAGATGCTTTCGCAGGGACGGCTGGGCCGGAAGGGAGTACTGAAGTACCGAGGCGTGGCCGGCACCCTACTGACCATGGCCCGACAGGAGGGATGGGCCAGCGTCTACAACGGACTATGTGCCGGACTGCAGCGACAGATGTGTTTCGCCTCTATCCGCATCGGCATGTACGACACGGTCAAGACCTATTACTCCGACCTGACCGGCAAATTTACCGGTGAGTCTCTCTTCCCTCTGTTCGCTCCTCCCCTTCTTTCCCGTTAACAGGCAAAGGTTGATCCGCGTTTACTCCTACCTAATGGCGTTACCGGGTGGCCGTAGGGTGCCGTTCACCATATACTGTACTGTACCTGTACATGTTGCCATCTGTCTTTCGGATCCCCGAATGAAGGATAGAAACAGAAGGCCGCGCCCGTGCTTTACACGTTCTTCCTTGCTTTACAACGTGCGAAGCACGGGTGCGTCACAATTTTAATTTCGCGTATTTATAGTTTTTCGGTTCATTTAATTCTAACGAGTGTTACTCCCCGTTACCATAGTCGAAACTCGAGTGACGCTTTAACGGTGACATCGAGTGTCGATGTTACCGTTAAAGCGTAAAATTCGTTGCTTTGTATATAAATTAGTCGTCGTACTTAATAAAGAAACAACGGGTTACAAAAAGGTACTAATTGTACGACACTATTGTACTTAATTAAACTAACAATACAGCGCTAGTTATCTAATGAAGTATGTAGGTATCCAATTAAACTGCGAACTGTAATTACATTTTTACACTTTAACGAATTCGTCCAGTTATTAGAGAGGTTGAGGCGCACGTTTTAAACGTGTAAACGTGTACGTGNTTATTATTATATTAAAACATTTAATATTATTAATTATTATAAATTAACAAAAAGCTTAATTTCGATGATAGAGTCGATTTTTATAAAAATTTGCAATTGCGAATAACCAGTATTGGATATGAAAAGTGACTCCCTTTATTCCCCCCCTTATATTCCCACCCGTCCGTAAAGAAAGGCACTTTCCGGTTATATGTTTTTTCGTTGGCGCCTTTTATCCGACGGTTCTTCAAAAACATATAGCCTAATCGAGGTTTTACCGCAATTATTAAATTTAGGAATAAATTCCGAGGTAGAGCTTGGAATTATTGATTTATTTCCAATCGAAGTAGAGTCTTCCTTCGTCTAAGGTCGTTCGAAAAACCTAACGCCTCGGGTAGGTAGGAGAAAGAGGAGGAGTGGACAACCGAATTCTCCTTGGCGGAAAGAAACAAAGTTCGCAAAATATCTACAGCGAAAAGAAGTTACAAAACACAAACGAGGGTGGATCGACAAATAATTCAAAAATCAATTATTGGGTCTCTAGGTGACCGATAAACGCTATCGCGATGGGACTTTCGTATTATTATCTGAAAATTCACCTTGTCCCAAATTGTGGGGACGGTTGCGCAAATCCTCCATCGTTACAACCGCGAAAATTTCGAAACGATATAAGGGATATGGAATGGAGTGTTATATTCGGGAGATTGTTTACGATTGAAACTTTTTTGTACAAAATTTAGCCCCAACTATTGTAATTTTACGTAAGATGGTTACGAAGTACACGTTTCGTGGGTAGTTAGGTGGTCTAGGAAAACTCTTGTAGTTAAGAGGAAGCCGGATTTAAAATTACACGTATGGTTCGTTCGTCTGTATGCGGCATAAATAAATTAAAATTAAATAATTATCTCGTATAATAATAGGGGGTTTGAATTATCATTTGTACAGCTCTACGGTGGAAGTCTCGGAGTATTCCCAGATTCGAAGCTCTTTCCTTTAATCGTAGGAATAATTTAGAAGCGCGTAGTTCGGTGATAAATTTCTCGGTACAAAAAAGGCGAGAAAGTGATAATTTAGAAACTTAGAAACTAGAAGACGTAATCTGTTTTACCAAGAAATTGGTAAAAATGAATACTTCTTCGTGGCTAATAAAAGGAAAGATTTCTGGAGATTTAGTTTTTATCCGAAAATTACACAGGTAAAGTGAGCAAAAATAGATTTTATTCCGACACGAGTTAATTGTATTTTAGGTAAAGAACTTTGAATCATTGGATAATTGGTTTTTTTCCCCTCTAACGAGAGATAGCCACGCTTCCAAGGATATCGGATTAGTTGGTGGCGGTTAGATAGGCCGCCATTAGCGCGACTATTAATAATTCGAAGGTCCGTGATGACGTAAGAACGGTCGAAAGTCCGGCGTTACGTTTATCCGGCCACCGAACGAAACCCAAAGAGGAGATTGCGTATCGAATGGAAATAATTATTTCTATTTTCCGAAGCAAAGAAGAAGAGAAATAAACATTTCTTACCGAATTTTAACAAGTCGAGAGTCGTCGGAGGACAAATAATTCTTCTTTTTAATTACCACCGAAATTTCGTCGACCGTCCAGTACTTCTTAAATATTCCTTAACGGAAACGGCAGTTTTTTAAAATTACTTTTTCTCTGTAGATTTAAATTTCGATTATAAATATAACTTCGATTCTGGGAGAAAAATCGGTTAACCGTCATTTGCTTTTATTTGAATGGGACAGCCACTCCTTTAGGAATGAGGTTCGTAAACGGCTCAAGTTATCTGTTTAGGGCCAGCGCCACGGATAGATCGAAAAAAATTACCGAAATTCTTGGTAACCCGTAGCCGAAGTGATGGTTGTGACGAACCCTTCGCGGGGAAAGGACGAACGGGGCTTTTCGTCGGGAAGAAAGAAATTATAAATATTAAAATGTGGCAACCGTCGGTTAACTTATATAAAGCGATTTTCTTTCTCCGATCGTACGAAAGTTTATAAAAAAATACGATAATAAAAAAGCGCTTGGTGTTTTTAAATTTATAATATTCGATCTGCCGCGAGTTATCCGATATCCCTCCAACTGCTGTTACGGTACGGAGTAGATCGATCGTCGCGTTTTGTTACGCTCTTTTGATAGCTCTTTTTCTTCTTCGTACCGCCTGACTTCCGGTTGTATTAAAATAACGTAATATCTAAATGAACTTCGGATCGTGGCGTGAAAACTCATTTTGTCACCGACGGAAGAGTGGCGATGTGGAAAGTAATTATAGGAATTAACTTAAGCCGATCACTTTATAATAGATAAAATAAGATAAGAATTCGTTAAGTGTGCAATAACGCAAAGTAGGAAACTATAAGTAATTAAAACATGTAAAAAAGGTCTTGTAGGCGCGGGTTAATGACGCGAGTGTCAATATCCTGTCGCGTGCTTAAAGTCGTCCGCTTTCGTTTCTCAGAAATCAATTTTTTAAATTATATTTTTGGCATTTTATAAATATTATAAAAAATACAATTTTCATTTTAAATACTTTTTACAAAAGCTTTCGTTACCGAAAGTTATATATGCGATTATTTAATTTGCAGAATAAAACACCATCACAAACAGGAGTTCGTCGTTGGGATGATAGTCTACAACATAGTATGAACCCTCTCGGGTTTTAAATTATTTCGTCCTTAATGGCGGTTTTTATTTTATGAAGTGTCATTACTTTGTAAATTTAACCTCTTCTAATAAGAACATTTAAACAAGAAAGTGAAAATATTGTCGATGCATGGTTTTATTATTGTAAACCCACATTGGATATCAGAAATTTAGATTCCATCTTCTAGTGTCCTTTTAAGAATCCTCCCAAATAATCTGTTACTGGAGTTTGAAACACAAATTATTCTGTAATTTTTAATCTCCTTTTTTGAAAATTGTTGTCGCTTATTTCAAAGCCATTTCTTCTCTTCCGAAAAACATGCAATGAAAATTGTTTCTTCCTGGCATGTTTTTCGAAAGCGTATTGTTAACTTTCCTTCTCGCATCGTGAACAGTTGCATACGATACAGTTTGTGCTGAAATAAATAGTAAATTATAATTCGAGAGATCTACCGAAACATGAAGGCTAGTGAAAAAATCTACGTTTACATACAGAAAGATCAGAATTTATTAGACTACCGTAAATGAATGGATAAAATGTTTTACTTTATTATCAAAAGTAACAAGGTGGCAATTCAGAGAACCAAAACAGACAAAAATTATTCAGGAAAATGGATATGAGCAATTATTTGTTGTGACGTCATCACAATGCCGGGCTGCAATTTTTAATCATATTTTTAATTTATTTTAATTTATATATATTCTCCACCTCAAATTATTACTAGTGGCTTGCCTGCGTACATCATACTTTTCCTTTATTAATAGAGTCGTGCCGGTCATCTAAAAATTTTTGAATTGAAATATTACTTCCAGTTTGCAACGGAAGTTCGTATATAGTTAATCGGGGTCTCCTGCCGCTAAGTTTTCATATTTGATCTCGTCTTTCATCTTTCTAACTGCGTTGTCGAGATTAAGAGCAGAAAACTGCGCCCGGGGCGGAGGAAAATTTCGCCGCCTCCTTATTTAGGTATCTCAATTTAAAAGACTAAAATTCAGTTTCGTCACAGAATAAGTAATGAAAAATTCCGTGCTCATTTCAATCGGTCCGAATAGTAGATGCGACAATAATATGAAATTAAATGGTTCAAATTTTTACAAGATATTCTTATTATTATTTATTGTGAAATTTTGCCTCCCCCTANCAGGCATCGACACACGTTTTTAGAGCAAATGACTAGGCTGTTCTTATTGTAGGCTGTGGTAATGGACAGCTTTAAAATACGGCGTGGTAGGGAACGAGGTCGCGGGAAGGAAACTCGGTAATCCGTCGTCCCATTTAAAATGAAACCTGTTTTATTTTGTTTCTATTTTCGTTCGGGATATGGAATTCTTTAATACGTGGCGGTGTTTTGCGCCGTTTTTACTCTAATTACCACTGGCCAAACATTCTCAGACTTTTAGTACTGTACTGTACATAGATATAAAATATCTATCCTCCACCGATTCCTTCTTTTCTCCTCCAAATATAATCCAACCGTTACTTTTTTCTCTTCCGCCGACGTCTTTCATTCCTGGAGTCCTTAAAGAATCGGCGAGTTCTTGGAAATATTTAAAAAAAATTCTAAAAATAAACTTTTTCCATTTACAAAGGTGAAATGTCGTGCTTTTTATTTCTAAGTTTTGAAATGAAAAAAAAAAAAAGAACGAAGGTAGAATGAATTTCGACAGAAACGACTGCAAAAAATCCTCGAGGTCGAAGAGTTTCGGCTTTCGTAAAGTTGTTACGGTCAGTTTTTCTCGCATTTTGCATTTTATTTATTTTATTTGTTAGCGACGATTTCGCTTAAAAAAGGAGGTGTGGCATTAAATGTCGTTGCTCCGATTTTCTATGCACGTTCTTTTTATTGTCGACAATTTTCGTCCAACTTCTTCTAAAACTAGAAATTCGAAAGGAGAGAAAGATCGAGGTTTACTTTTTGCGTAGATTCAATCACTGAAGGTCATTTAAAAACATAAAACTGGTAGGTTTATTGAACAAAAGCAAACGTTTCGGATGGATCGGTCGACAAATTGTCCCGGAGATTTCCGCCATCCTGAGGCTATCTCGGAAACACTACAATCAATATTTTGATAATAAGAAAGAATAGGACGAAGTCGAAGGATCCTTCTTTTTCGTCCACCGACCCATTCGAGGTAGAACGACGATAGAAAATACGTCGGTCACGGGACGTTCACGCGCCCAGTCAAAAGGAAGACTGTTTTTGTCATCGAAACATCTATTAAGAAGTAGTAAAAAATAAATTTATTAATAAAAAGCGTTAATTTAAAATGTTTTTTTAATATATTTATTTTATACTTTTTAGTTATAGTATATGTATGTAACACACTGAACTATCGAAATTCTTCTTAGTTTAGCATTTAATTTTATGTATCAATATATTCTTCTCTGTGATATTTCGATTAAAAACAAGTTCTAAGTCGTTTAAATTAGACGTAGCAAGTGATCAGTCCTCTCAATTACTTTGGTGATACCTTAAACACGACAGCTTGTACGGCCTGCAAAATTGCTGATAAGATGGTTAATAAAAGTAGTCAAGATCTTTCACTTCTGTATATTTTTTAATATTTTCTTAAAGATTAAACCTATTGTGGCAAATAAGGATCGTGTATTGTAGCGCTCTCTGTTATCAGATTTTATTTACAAATTTTAATTATTCGCTAATTTTTGCAAACATTTTTAACAATTAGCAAACTATTTAAAAAAATTACTGTCGTTGACAATAGACGTGTATGCAAAGTTTCGACTAGGTGGGAAATTGGGAAGTAGATGAATTGCAACTTTTTACCTGGACGGACTGACAACGGACAAGTAGTAAGAATAAAAAGCTCCAAAAAATAAACTAATGTCTAGAGTAACGGTGTCCGAAAGTACAATCTCGGTCACTTGGCGAACGATGGGCCAACCCAAAATCTCTTCCGGTATCGTCATTAAGGGACCGTTTAACTACTACGGCGGCAAAAATTATTTTCTGTTTTCATTCCCCTCCCGTAATTGTCATCGGCCCAGAAGTAAAACCGTTGGCAAATACCCAGCAATTATTTTCGGATATTTTGTCGCCACCGGGGAGAAAATAAACGACGGACGGAATCTTGCATCGTAAAAAATTCATCTCTCCTCCACAAACGAATCTCCTCTCTCATAAACGGCCTACGTAACCTGGAATGATCGGGTGCGTCCGACAGTCTCCGTTGATTGAATTAATTGTTAGTATGACATCGAGACCAATTCAACACTAGCGTATTGTTAACCAAATAAAATTCTTCCGTCGTATCTTTGACTTAGTTCAACGGCTTTCAATTTCCACCAGTGTGTTCGGCTCGTCACCTATCGACGTGACGAGATTGGAAACGTTTTGTCGAAATTACTTCGTCGTCACTTATTTTCAAGTTGACATTTGGAATGCACCCGTGACTAAGGGTGACTACCGCCGCCTCCTTGCCGTCTTTCCAACCAAATTCGAAGCCTAATGACCAATCCGTCTACTGTAATACATAAAGTATTTTTTATACTTTATTTATTACAGGTGAGGCCTGGCTCTGTCGCAACTAACCGAGGGCGAACGGAATACCGTTAAGAATCGAACGAGCAACGAACGTAATTGGTGAAAACAAAGAGAATAAGGTAACGGTGCAGCCTGTTTGCCCGGTACTAGGTAGTAATTAGTGCCGAGTATTGGAAAACAAATCGATAATTATAAAACTAAATGATTAATTAAGGTAATTAATAAAGGATTAATTTCTAGAGGAGCCAGACTACGGAATAAGCTGGTCCCTCGTCGAGTATAAGCGGGAGAAACGGGCTTCGAACCGGGTGAGTCGACGACTGGTACCAGACTAACGAAAAATTCTTAGTCGACGTTCCATGCCGACTACCACCTCAATGGCTAAGACGGGCGGAAAATAAACGTCGAATAAATGTTCCCATTCTGTTTCGTTTCGTTTTACCGGCTACTGTTAATTCAGTGTTTACCGACTTAAACTTACTGTTAGTTGGTTGCCAGTGCGCCAATTCGGTAGAAAAGTCTAGCCGGGAGGCAATCAGGCCGGTGATCCCAGCGACGTTTTCTTGGCTAAGCGTATGTAACGGGCGGAAACGGGAAAGATCGGACGGACTAAATCAGTGTTTCTCAACCTCTAACGAATCGTCGCCCCTTCAACGTAGTATCGCCCCATTCAATAAAACCGTTCGTAGTATCGCCCCCTTCACTTCAAAATTTCGATGCCGAGGGCCAAGGCTAACGCCAAATTCGTACTGCATTGAATAGACTAGTGACTAGTATAATGTTGTTTGTTTAATTATTGTACGATATAACGAATAAAATATCTAATTATTCTTAATATAATCTTTTACTATATAGCCCAGAAAATTATTTTCGCCCCCAAAATATAAATTGTTACTTAACATGAAAAAACGCCTACATGGGGGCGATATTGACCCCGTTGAGAAACACTGGACTAAACGAAACTTTTCGTTTCTCAGGTAACGACAAGAAAAGGAACGGAGTGGGAATCAGGATCCTGGCCGGCATCAGCACCGGCGGCATCTCGGTTGTATGCGCTCAACCCACCGACGTGGTCAAGGTCAGGATGCAGGCGCAGAACGGCAACGAGCCCAAGAGATACACCGGAACTATCCACGCCTACAAGACCATCGGGCGACAAGAGGGACTGGCCGGTCTGTGGAAAGGTAGGTTTCGATTCCTCTCCTTCGCCGTGGCGGCCGCGGAAATTCGGCAAAAGAAACGGCCGAGACTACTCAGAGTCCGAATCTTAACTGGATTGGGGGGCTAAGAGAAGGGTTTCCGCGGGGACGAGATCTCCTTGGGTCTGGCGGCAACAGAGGCCGACGGTTTCGATTCGGACTCCGAGTTTTCCGGTCGGAGGGAAACGGCGCGGTTCTTTCCACGAAAATACTTTCGAATGGAGAAGAAACGACGTCGCTCGGTGCATTTCCGGTTTTCGAAACTCTCAAAGAAATATGGAGAGTGTCTCCGGGCATCGACGATTTAATCGCCGTTTATTAAGAAGCGATTCGAATCGGATCGAATATTTCATATGATAAATATTTTTGATTTTCCCAAATTTTGTCATCCTGGTATTTACGAAGTAATTTTTGTTAAAGTAATTTTCAGACAGAAAAAAGGATCCGCAGCGTAACTCGAAATGAGCTTTCATGGGACGACGTGGCAAAACGTAAGTTTCTTCCCCGCACTCCATCTGTACTTGGGCGGAACAAAACGTCCGGTCCGGAATCTAGTAACCACGCAAGTATTATTTTTGTTTTTGCAGAGGAGGAAACGGCTTGGGACTGAAATTTTTTGAAAAGACAGACAACAGGACTTTCTTCCCGGAGGTAAACTACCGGATTGTCTCCCAAGAAAATTCTCTACGTCCGGCCATAACGGCCGGATGGTAATTCGCGGTGCATGGCAGCCGCGATCTTACTTTCGAACCTAAGCAGAAGAAAAATTTTGTGTGGCTAAAATTGGCAAAATTCTGTACGCAATGGAAACTTTCCAAGACGAAGAAGATTATTTATTCGTTTTAAAGAGCTTTTGTTTTCTTTATTTTCTGTATTTTGTTTTCCATCGAAATGTTACGGCAGTTATTTCTGTGTCATCGCTCCTCTTTCATTTTGTATCGGTCTTCTTTGTTTACCAAATTGTGTTCTACCATCGCGCGATATACCCAGTATTGCGCGGAAAGACGTGTGACGTCGACCGCAAATCCATCACTCGACTGTCTTCGGACTTTCCCCATTAAAATATAGATTGATTGGTTTTATTTTTTACTTTCTTTTCGGCAGCCGGTGGTCTCTCCTCCCAGCCTCCGTCCGGTCTAATTCGGGTTCGCCGTCCGCGGAAATTGGCAGATGTCCTTGCCTCTCTTTTCGGGAAGGCCCGGCGCCTCGACGGAGACGGAAATAAAAAGGACGGACGGAGACGAGGGAGCTGGGGACGACCGCGCCACCTCCGTGGGAACGAGACGACGGAACGTCTGGGTTCCATCCAACCCAAAGAAGAGTTTCTGGAAGACCCGTTTAAATCTCAGGAAGACTGGGAAGAAAGCGCAACCTCCACCGGAAACGGAAGCCGCCCGGTACCGGGTCGTCCGTCAACAATTAGCCTATTCCTAAAGCGGACGCCCGGTTGGAAAATTAGTGCCGTCCGTATTGCAGCCAAAGTAGAAAATTACGGTCTCCGTGGCCAGGTAAAGGAAGTTCCGAACCGGATGTCGTGGAATAATCAGCTTTGCACATTTTTACGGACCGGAAACGGAATCCCGGAAAAAAACACTCCCGTCGGAGCCGGTGTGGACCACGGGCCAACGACGGGAACGTCGATACTTCAGAGGTGCCATCGGAGAGGAGACCCGCGGATGGCCGTCGCCGGATTTCTGCTTCTTCGGGACCCACCCGTAAAGGAGGAACGTCGCCAAATTTTCCTGGAATTTGGCGACACCCGACGCTTTCCCTTTTCCTATTGTCTTTATCTCCGTTTCTCGCACCGATGATTGGAATAAACCCCGGTGTAGCGTTACCGCGTATCTCTGTAATTCCGCCGTTATTCCGATCTTCGGACAGGAAACGGGGTCGATGCATGCTCCTAGTCTCCTTTTCATTTCTTAATTTTAAGTTTGTTCATTTATTTAGATTAATTACGTTAATCGGAGGCGGGTCAGTAGAACGGAATACGAACGGATCCTTCTATTCCTATTCCGTCTGGGAGTTTTACTTTTGGAGAAGCGCGTTATTGGGCTAAATTAAAGCGTTAAATACACGAAGACCAGTCGTAAAAGCAAAAAGGCTATTTTCCGACGAACGGAGGAGTCGGGAGATTTTACGGCTCGGTCTTCGCTGGTAACTCTTTCTTCGATGTGTAGATTACGTTTTTCTCGCAGGAACCGTGCCCAACATCACTCGCAACGCCATCATCAACGCCGCCGAACTGGTGTGCTACGACTGCGTCAAGGAATTCTTGATCGTCCGTCGCTACATGTCGGACAATCTCCCCTGCCACTTCGCCTCGGCCTTCGCCGCCGGCTTCTGCGCCACCGTGGTGGCCTCTCCGGTGGACGTGGTCAAGACCCGCTACATGAACTCTCCCCTGGGCAGTTACCGCGGAGTGGTCGACTGCGCCGCCCGCATGTTGGCGGAAGGAGGACCCACGGCTTTCTACAAAGGGTGAGTCTCTTCCGCCACTTTTTCTTTCTCGGGCTTTTTTCCGCTGAACACCGGCCTCTTTTCAGGTTCGTGCCATCCTTTGTGCGGCTGGCCTCTTGGAACGTCTGCATGTTCGTCACCTACGAACAGTTAAAACGCCTGTTCTCCGCCTTCCAACGAAAGAACGTCTTGGTGTTGGCCACCTCTTGATCGACCGCCGACTCAGCCTGCGGCAGAGGCAGTTTTGGCCTCCCCTTTCTATAGGATGCATTTCGGTAGACGTTTATACCCGTTTCGGAGGATGACCCCTCTTATTTTTAACCGTTTCTACTCGTTTCCAGGTTTAAAAATCTTTTGGATCCGGAAATGGCGGACGGAGTCGCCGTCCCTCACCCAATTTTATATTAGCTCTATACATACATATATATGTGTATATATACCTATATATATATATTTGTTAGAAATAAACCTTATCTCTAAATTCTGGAATTTCCTTTTTCGTCGCGGAAAGTCGGCCGGGCTACGTCGGTTCGAAGCTGGTTAAAACGTAGTCGACCACATCCAATCCGGTGAGTTTCTATAATTAGACCAGTGGCGTCGCACCCGTTCTAAATTTAATAACGGGCGGATAACGTCGTTTCGCTTCCGGTGAAGCGCCAGAGAGTCCGATCTCCCCCACAAAAATTCGGAAACGACCAAAGATATATTCTCCGCTAATTGTCGCCGCCCGACCCGCGGATGGACAAACATAGCTGGACTAGGTAAACCAACGCCATACGAAAATAGCCGCCTTGGAAGCAATAAAAACTTGGCCGCGTACGTCGTTACGTCTACTTTTCGGCGACGAAAATAATCGCGTAGCTACGTCACCGTTCCAATAAATAACCTTGGAATAAAATAATTATTCGACCGGACGAAATTTAAAAACCCCAAAAAGTATAGAAGGACGATAACCGATAAAAAATTGAAGAGAATGGGTGGCCGGGAGAGCATTGGTCGGACGGTGTTACGCGCCCGTTTATTCCCGACCTCCGTGTTTCGACCGGACGGAGTCCGATTGAAAGTTTATTCCCAGAAAGTGCTTTTCCTCGTCCTACAGCCCGCCCACGTCGCTTCCCTTTACCATCAAAATGACAGACGGTGGCTTTCCAAGTGTTTTTTATCCCTCCTTTACGTTCGATAAACTCGTTTACGCGTCGACGGTCGACTAATCAAACACCTTTTGCAGAATTTACTTGCAATTGTAAAATACGTCGTTTGTCGTCTGGAACTAGAGTATTTCCGCCGAATATTAAAAATTTAAAGAATAAAAAGTAATTTTACTCCTTCGAAAGATTAGAAGAAAATCTCTCTTCGTCGTCGAATTTTGGGACGGGCCAGGAAATTATTAAAAATTTATTAAAAAGAAGCGATAGGCTTTCGTCGCAGTCTATAATGTACCGACGAAACTGAATTGTAAATAAAAAATTCAGAAACCAGTTGCGTAACATTTCCCGGCAAAAAATTTAAAATTATTTATAGCGCCATCTGTTACGTCATTTTGTTTTAAATACCTTTTGTATTATTAATTACCATAAAATGTGAAAAGGTTAATTTTGAGGGTAGTGACAACTTTGATTTAAAAAAAACATAAAAGCTAATAACCAGTAAAATCTTAAGTTCGATCCCACTCCAGATACACGTCCACCCCTATAACTCCCCATCCGCTCGACTTTCAACTACGAAAATTTAATAGCATTCATTCCCCTAATACACCCACATCCCCGCAAAGTTTCAGAAATTTCTCAAAAAAGGCACGGCAGTTATCGAGCTTCGAAGAAGGTGAACGTAATGTTGTCTCCCCCACACGCTGACATCCGCACGTACAGAACAGAAACTCGAAGTTTTTTTCATTTCTCTACGCTTGTCCCCGAGTCCAAAAATGTAAAAATCCTGAGGATGGGTTTTTGACCCGTGCCATACTTTAAAGTCCAATATAACAGCCCAGAAAGTAAAAATTGTGTGGGTAAAACCCTTTTAAAAATAATTTGTTACGTATTAACGCAATAAAAAGTAATAAACATTTTTATTTAAAAACTTATCGATGATTGGAGCCGCATCCCCAACAACTTTACTTTTTAAATCTAATTTGTAAAATTGGGCTCGAATTCACGAAAGTGTCGTTAGTTAATACGACAAATTTACGGCATACCGTGCGTTCACTACGCTTCGGGTCTTTACAAAACGGCCAGCGCATGAGTATCCAATAGAGTCTGAGCAATATTTCAAGTAAGTTACCAGAGTTTACCCATTCGGTTCATCTGTAAAGCAATATTCATAAAACTGACAAATGGATTTTGTGTTAAGTACTAAATAATAGTTTGTAAATCTTATGTCAAAGTAAGTTACGCTTAAATAATTTAATTTTTTCATTCAAATTCCGTCTTAAAGTAATTGTATACTTACATATTTTTGTTAATTAATTCAGGCCAATTAAATACTATATTATTTTTTTTTTTTGGATATTTCTGAGAACGTAAAAATGAGAAACGAAGTAGGTTTTTCCCCCATAACTTTTGCAAAATATCGTCGAACAATAAACATTCTCTTCATTGTCCTCCTTCTCCTACGCTAACTCCCTTTCTTTAGTAGTGAAGCTGTAATTCCGAGTCTTTATATTGTACGCGATTTTCGTGCGAGTTTTCTCATTTGACTCTAATGCTGCATCTTCACTTAGTGCTATTTTGAGACGATTCGAGCGCCTTTGAAATATGCAATAAAATCTCTTCCTATGCCGTGCCCCATCCCTCACCACCCGGTCGCCCCATTGTGGGCCTGGCCGAACCCATAATCTGCTTGCTTTTCTCCCAGTGTACACGGGGAGAAAAGAGCTTTTCGAGAACATGAAAAAACTCCATTTGAGTTATCTCCTGATAATTCGAAATCGATTGTATACTTATCTGTATTGTTTACATTTTAGAGACGTACAAAATCGAAAGTTATTCTCAATATCTGAAAAAGTTAACATTTTAAACGTATTAAAATCAATTTTGCTGTGGTTTAAAGTACAAGACATATTACTTATACAAAGAAAGGATACAAACATACCATATCTTACGTTTGTATGTAAATATAAACATCAGATAGCTATACAAATACTGAAGATATAAACTACGGGCACGAAAAATATCTATTTACCATTATTATTAAGATACTTATTTCCTGTGTAAACACAAATATAGTATGTAAATAAACAGAAGATCGCGTCAAGGAGGTAATTCGAAATTGTTAGAAATAGTGTAAAACATCTTCGAGTTACTCCCGAGTAATTTTAAATCGATTTCATCCCACCTCCAGGTAATTCGAATGAGATTTTAAGTTAGCGCGCGGTAAAGTAAGAGTAATCCGAAATTTCTATACCCACCCTTTACCGAACTAACACTGTACTACGACCTGTTGATACGAACGATATTAGTTCGGTCGACTAGTTTAAAACGCCCGAAGTGGTTTGTATTAAACGAGGTTAACTGGGAGTAGGTTACTGCTAAGAAGGTCAAATTTTCCGATAGGATGCCACTCCGTTAAACTTCATATGATTCGGAAATATAATTTCGCCCTGCGGATACCCGGATGTTCTTTTGGTAGAAACTAGGATTTTAAGATTATGGATTAAGAATATAAATGTTATTTTCTATTTTAATTAATATTTATCGCCGATTGATTACGTAAGAAATTCCTTTATTCAGGAAAGGACAATTTAAGCAACGAACGTAGGAAGTCCGAGCGATTATTACGAAGAACGCAACCGGTAAATTCGTATAACTTCAAACGTGGTTATTTCCTAACGAATTTGACTTTCCTTGTGTAAACACGCCATAAATAGATAAGTCATCGTACCGTAACAATTGCGAAGGACGTAGACGTCACTCTTCCGAGAAATCCACCCGGAAAGTGTCGTCGTTACCCAACTGACTGGAAAAATAGATTCCGATTTGGCCAGTTAGTGTCCGGGCGGACGAAGCGTAACGTTGCCCCGATTTAGGCCACATCTGTCCGTATTACGAACCTACGTCCGGCCGAGGCTATTCACCTAGAAAAGCTCTTTCCATTTACTCGACGTTAACTCGTTTAAAAATTGTATTACGCATTTATATGTGCCACCGGAAGTTGTAAGAGGTTGGGAATCTTAACAAAGAACCCGCTAACAACTATCATTTAAAAGAGATAAATGTGAAAATAATAGAATTTAGAGGGTATGTTTTTATTCCCAAAGTCTATACGGTAGAACTCTATAATATACTCGAGGTCATTTTTACGAAAAAACCATGTGTACTTTATTATGCGGGCAGAAGTTATTCTAATAACGAAAAAGATAAAAAGTGTATCCACTTTTACATATTTCGTGCTTTATATTAATTGGTACAATGTAAAATATGTTAAAAAAATAATAAAAATACCACCGCGTATTTTTGTAATCTTGTAATCTGCCGTCTTACAAGAAAAACACATTTAGGCCTATAGTCAAGTGTTCCTATTTGACCCCAAGCTCCTTGTAACGTATTTCGCATCTGTTTGCGATCCACAGGGCCGTGGTGGGTCGCACAGGTGTCTTGTACTGTACCTTGTTACGAATGACTCAGCAAGTAACGCTGACTGCATCTACGAAGCCTACCCAAAACCGCGACGAACACTGGGTTTAACCGGTATTAATTAAGAAGTAAGAATTTTTTGTCTGCAATTCGAAAAAACTGTACACTTATAAATTCCCACTGACGTCTGTCCTTTAATCTCGAGAACGGAGTTATATAGATGAAGGCCGTAACCAGACACGGAAAGCTTAGGGGCAGGAGGCCTCGATTAATCGTATACGAACTTATGCAAACCGGAAGTCACGTTATATCGATTCAAAACGGCGTTTGGTTAACGACGTAATAAAAGAGAACTAGCCACAAGTTTCCAGAGAAGATTCGTGTATTTTCCCGTACTGTAGCGCCGCCATTAAGATACCACAAGAACTAAAAAATTGAGAATATACAGTAGTGTCTCGAAAACTCGGCACTCGATAACCCAGCACTCCGGATAACTCGGTCACACCCTGGCAGAGCAAAAATACCCTTAGATAATTAATTTTCATCATAGACAGCTTTATGCCTCATAAAGTATTTTTCTGAGGTCTGTCTTATCAGGTAAATTACTGCACACAGTGTATTCATTAATTTTCATTTTCATGTAGTAAAGGCTCTATGCCTTCATAAAGGACGTACTTTTCCTTTGTTTAAGGGTATTTAGGCAGTTTATTCTCTAATGTATTCTCAAGCAAACAATACATACAAGTGCAGTACAGTATTTTCTGAGGAAACACGCATACTTATCCTTTTTTAACCCCATTCCCGATAACCCGGCATTTTCATAAACTCGGCCACCCTTCGGTCCACATTAGGTCGAGTTTTCGAGACTACTGTAATTGATTTTGAAATTACTAATAGAAATTAACGTTTGTAAAGCCCACTTTGTTAGTAATTGTAGAGAATTTTATATTTTAAATGATAAAGATAGTATTTTTCCTCATTTTTACACAAGTTTAATTTTTTTCCTAACGTAATCGTAAAAAGAAAGCGTACTACATGTATCGTGAGAAAATATCTTTCAAAACTGATAAAAATTTAAAATAAAGTTAAGAAAACCCGAATCTTATTTTTTTATTTCTAGAAAGTAATTGGTAAAATTGGCTTTTCTAATTTTCCTGCTATTTCACTGTTACTATCTATTAAGAAATACTCATATCAGTGGCGAATTCTCTGGGCTTGCTTAGCAGGCGCCGCATGCTTAAAAGAAAGTTTTGACTATCAATATAGGCTACTTCTTATATAAAAACAAACATGCTAATAATAATTTATTCTAACGTGTAAACTCTTTTATCATTTGTGTTTGCTTTTACATTGACAGCTATCGGCTAGCCGTTTCGTCAGTGCGATGCTTTCGGGAACTGGATCGCTTGCTGGTGTGGAGGTTTGCCGCGGTAAACAAGTGTGCACGCATGACGTCATTCGAAGCATTTAACACAGATTGTATCGAAAGCTTGAGGTACCCAGTCAGCGTACTTGTATTGTGTACAAGGCGAATCTACATAAGGACTGATAGGGCTTAAGCCCTGGGCACCGTGTCAAGGACCCACAAAAATTGAACTATTACCATAAATTTTTAATACTTTTTCATTATATTTCATATATTTCATGTCTAGATATAATGGCTTTATAATAGTCCATACTTTTTTTTTATTTACACCAAATAACGTTTCTGCCTATTGTTTAATGTTAGAGATAGGCATATTATTGTTATAACTTTCAACATGCCCAAAAAAGTTTGGTCAGGATTCGGCCGATTCATATCGCCGTTTAATTCATAAAGTAGTCCGAAATACTCACAGAATATCATAGAATTAAGTTTAATGCAAAATTTTCGGAGTTTCGCATAGTTTCTTCCACAAACTTGTATTTTTTAATTTACCAAGGTCTATAAAAGACGGGCAGGACACGCGTGACCTACTTCTTGAACCGCCATTTTGAGGTTTTTTGAGTTGCATGTTTTAAGCAAACTTGTACGAGCAGTCAGTTTTATAGTCATTAATTAAACTAAAATTGCATAAATCCAGTGATTTCCAGTCAAAAATATAATAATAATTTCGGATGAATATGCAACCCCAATTTTATGTTAGTTTTCATCAAATAGTTTAAAAGAAACAATCATCCATATCATTTGCTGTCGTGATTGAAACTAATTAAATAAGTACTAAAACAGATGCAATTACGTATATAGGCACTTCGTAAAGTGATGCGATAACACAAAACAAAATTTAAAGTATAATAAAGAATATAATAATATAATATAACAAATTTATAATTATTTTTTTAAAGCATGATTGGTTATAAAATTAAGATGAAATTCATTACTGTATCACTGTATTAATAAATATCAATGTAATGCTCATTTTATAATAATTAATAAATGTGTAGTTATAAAGCTAATTTATAAATAGCTTTTAAAAAATTCCAAAAATAAAATTTTAAATTAAATTATTTGACAATAAACTGACAAATAATACTTGAATAGAATACAATATATTCAAACAAAATATGAATATTTGTTGCCATAGCAAAATAATGCTAAAATTTTCTTTTTTACAATTAAATAGTCAATTTTACTTTAATTAAATAAAATCTGTTTTTAAATGTTCAGGATAAAAGATTTGAATGATCAGTGGAAAATAATTATTGAAACGCGAACGAAAAAATTAAATATAAATAAAATCAATTAAATATTATGGAATCTCTAGATTATAAGAATTAGATACATTTAGATTTCCATCACGTCTTTTAAAATAAAAATTCTGACAATAAAATTAATGTAAATTTAATGTAAATTGAATTAAGTATAAATTACTATTAAACTAAATTTTTTGCAATGTTTTATTAATAAATATTGAGAGTATAAGTCAATACCATCATCATAATTTTATTTTTAAATACAATATGGTCATATTAAAACAGTTATATGTTTAATTATTTTATCATCAAATAGAAAAATGAAAAAATTACATCTGTTTTATATCTGGATTGCCAATGTCATTTATAAATTTCCATGTATAGTTCGTCCATGGACACGAACAGTATCCACTCGTTTAAACCAATTGTTACAAACTTTACACGTATAAACTCTTTGAACTGCGTCATGAACCATCCGTTAATGTCTACGCTAAATTTTGCTTTCCTCTGCTTATTTGCAGGAAATCTAAACAACAAACGTCTGTAGATTTATTTTTACAATTTGCGCCACATAACAGCCCATTGTTTAATTAAAGGTTTGAGTACTTATATACGTAATAATAGTCGATTCATGCAGGAACTACGTGTGGAGTGTAGTCTATCGATAAGTCTCAAAATGGCCGCTGCCGCATAGAATCACGGGAGCGTGTCCTGACCTTCTTATATAGACTGTAATTTACTAGTAGCCCGGGACGCCCCTAGTGGGCGTTATTTACAAATTTTCATGAGGCACGATTCCTTTGATTTTTTTGTTCCTATCAATATGCTGTACAGTTCCGTTAATTAAAGTCCCAATGGTAAGATTTACCCTCCGAATGATGGGGTGGCAACCCTCCAAACTGTAGCCCCCCTGTGCGAACAATACAGTCAAAGGAACCATACCCCTACTCGCGATCCTTTGCGAGATATACGCTCGTGAAAATTCGCTACGTCATTTCCGGTTACGTGACATCGTGGTCAAGAGGAAGCCTACCGCGCAAAAAAAAATTAACGCGCGCTCGTCCACACTCGGGGGGTCGCCGACCCGCTCATTCGCAGGGTAAATTGTGGCAAACAGGCGGTCACATGACCCGTAGAATAATTTTCGGAGGGCTATATCTCGGGAAGGGTCGCGAGTAGGGGTATGGTTCATTAGGCATTTATTGTTCGCACAAAGGGGGTCGCCATCCCCTTCATTCGGAGGGTAAATCTTAACGTCCCAATCGCGTCATACGGATCTATATTTCTATCTATTAAACATTCTATAAATAGTTTAATTTATTTATTTACCTTCGCTTGAAAACCTCGATTTTAAATGTATCCGCCATTTTTTCAACAAATTTCCCGTGAGTCAATGCGCGACGTTCACTGACTTGTGAGTCACGGGATGTTGTAAACGTGCGGCGAAAGGTTAATCAAGGCATATAATAAGGCAAGGCACATAATAATTATTTATACCATTCCGTGGTATAAATAATATAAATTCATATCAATAATAAATTCCATTACAAATATATATAATTTATTATTAATTTAAAATCTTCGCTAGGGCGCCTCTAGTGATCGTTTTTGGCATCCGCGGACAGACAATACCCGTTGAATAGGTTATATATATAGATTTTCATCAATTAGTATTATAAAACCGTGGAATAACGAACAAGAGAATGACACCTTTGGAATATCAAGCCATATTTGAAAATCTTATTAAAATTAGAGCCTAAGATTACCAAGAAATGCTTAATTATAGTAATCTCGATTCTCATAATTATTTTTCAAGTGGTAAAGTAGGCGAAATTTTAATTAATTAATAAATTGTCACAAAACATTTCTGTCCTTAAGACAAATATAAAACCATCACAAACCCTATCTGCGAGTAATCATTCTGTACGGACTTACGTGTCTTACCATGGCAAAGTTATTTATCTAGCCTGATGCATGATTGGTTACCCATCCTCTTCTTAAATTTTTATCACGTGGAAATGGATGTAACTGGAACGGTCGAATACGTGGACAATCTCCATGTAGCATGTTTTCGTGTACGTACATCGCATGCAGCTTGAAATCACTTATAAAGAATAATCTGGCACATGGAAGCCAACCACTGCACAATATCTACCCGAACTGGTTTTATAAGGCATGTCACCAACGAAAAACGAAAAATTACAGACCTACACTAACGACTAGCTGCCGAGACATATGCTCTCCTGTGGCAGAATCGAAAAACATATTCTGGCAAAGTCTGTAAACATAAGGTCAGGACACGCTACCGTGATGCATCGCGGCAGTGTCCATGTTGAGTCTGCACTCCCGAGGTCATAGTATACATTTCATGCTATATACTGTACAGTACAGTAATAGTACATGCAGTAAGCTGCACGTTCATTCGAGTTCGAGCCACCAATGAATTCCTTTCATAATTTCAAATAAAGTATCCTTTCATTTAGAGGTTACTCTGACACATAAAGGCTTAAAGGCTTTCCCTAAGTAAGTTTCAAAATAAAAAGCTATGTAAATAGTTCGTACAATGAAGTACGAGGATAAATATATTTAGTTTGAAACACCAAATTAGAGAAGAAATTTGGAGATAATTGTTCAAATAAGAATACATTTAATTAATTTTCTATATTCACAAGCACTTTTACATTACACAAACTGCCAACAGGAGCTCAGATTAAACATTTTTAAAATTAAAATTAAGTGAAGAGAAAAGAAAACCATTCTCACAAACTTTACATATTATGTAAAGTAAACCTTCAAAAATATTTGCAAGAGAATCATTTCTTTAATTTGGGAACTTTCTTATGCATATAAACTAAATTTATTTATTTTTATAGAGATTTAAATTTTAAAGTGTGTTTTTACTCCACATACAATACCATAACATTTATCGTTTAATAAATCTGTTAAACTAATATTTCTGTTATTCTGTTTAATAAGTTACACAATGTTATACAACCTGTCAGAAAACTAAAATTTTACCACAGTGTATAGACTAGTAGGGGAAGGTGGGGCAGGATGACGACGTTAAGGTTTGAAAAGTCATAAGATGGCAACCACTTTCATGAGAACAATAATTTTTTTTATTCTCAGAAACCACAACATTTGGTAGTATATAATACAAAATTTAATTTTTGAAAAACGTTTTTATAAACAAGAAAATTTAATATTTTAAAATTACATGTGAATGCACCATCTTGCCCCACCCATGGAGTAAGATGGGGATATTATTTTTATATACAAGAAGGACAAATTAAAATGATTAAACTGTTCGTTTCTTCAATATTGACACAAGAATAATGCGCCCATTTATGACAGCGGCTACATTTATTATTATTTTCCGAATAAATAAATATAAAAGTTTGAACTTACTGTTATTTACTTTACCAGACGATACCGTCATTTCGCGCATGCTCAGTTTCGCTATTTTGTAAGCAGACGATATTTTTTTGGTGGAAAATAATTTTTATTTCGATTCTTATCCCACATTTTATTTCTTGTTAAGGTAGCATTTAAATTAAAAAAATGTTTTCGGAAATAAAATAAAACGTAAATATTTAAAGTAATACAGTACTGTATAAATTTATTACAGTTAGATATGATTTAAAAGTGGAATATTTCATTTTCTATNATAGAAAAATGAAAAAATTACATCTGTTTTATATCTGGATTGCCAATGTCATTTATAAATTTCCATGTATAGTTCGTCCATGGACACGAACAGTATCCACTCGTTTAAACCAATTGTTACAAACTTTACACGTATAAACTCTTTGAACTGCGTCATGAACCATCCGTTAATGTCTACGCTAAATTTTGCTTTCCTCTGCTTATTTGCAGGAAATCTAAACAACAAACGTCTGTAGATTTATTTTTACAATTTGCGCCACATAACAGCCCATTGTTTAATTAAAGGTTTGAGTACTTATATACGTAATAATAGTCGATTCATGCAGGAACTACGTGTGGAGTGTAGTCTATCGATAAGTCTCAAAATGGCCGCTGCCGCATAGAATCACGGGAGCGTGTCCTGACCTTCTTATATAGACTGTAATTTACTAGTAGCCCGGGACGCCCCTAGTGGGCGTTATTTACAAATTTTCATGAGGCACGATTCCTTTGATTTTTTTGTTCCTATCAATATGCTGTACAGTTCCGTTAATTAAAGTCCCAATGGTAAGATTTACCCTCCGAATGATGGGGTGGCAACCCTCCAAACTGTAGCCCCCCTGTGCGAACAATACAGTCAAAGGAACCATACCCCTACTCGCGATCCTTTGCGAGATATACGCTCGTGAAAATTCGCTACGTCATTTCCGGTTACGTGACATCGTGGTCAAGAGGAAGCCTACCGCGCAAAAAAAAAATTAACGCGCGCTCGCCCACACTCGGGAGGTCGCCGACCCGCTCATTCGCAGGGTAAATTGTGGCAAACAGGCGGTCACATGACCCGTAGAATAATTTTCGGAGGGCTATATCTCGGGAAGGGTCGCGAGTAGGGGTATGGTTCATTAGGCATTTATTGTTCGCACAAAGGGGGTCGCCATCCCCTTCATTCGGAGGGTAAATCTTAACGTCCCAATCGCGTCATACGGATCTATATTTCTATCTATTAAACATTCTATAAATAGTTTAATTTATTTATTTACCTTCGCTTGAAAACCTCGATTTTAAATGTATCCGCCATTTTTTCAACAAATTTCCCGTGAGTCAATGCGCGACGTTCACTGACTTGTAAGTCACGGGATGTTGTAAACGTGCGGCGAAAGGTTAATCAAGGCATATAATAAGGCAAGGCACATAATAATTATTTATACCATTCCGTGGTATAAAT
>NW_019385239.1:326691-335653 GCF_000671375.1 Centruroides sculpturatus | reverse complement strand
TGAGTCGGATTAGTCTAGAATCGATTAATTTTATGGAAGAAAATCTTTCAAACAGCCGTAGTCCGTAAACTTGATACGTGTCGGGTTGTGATTGGAAGGATTCGTAAGAAAGCGGATTCCTAGAGAATGGAACGTATCTCTATCTTATAGGGGGGTCGACTGTATTCAGCTTTAAATAACATTTCTATTACAAACTCCAAACAACAGTTCTTAATTGATTATCTTTTTCAGGTTTTAAGTTTTCTTTATTTGAATTCATTTAAGTACTGTAATTAAATGAATTCAAATATGATGTAAAAATATTGAAATAGCAAAAACTTCCAAAAATACTTTAACTTACTTCATTAGATTAGTATAGGCATAATATTTTTTAAGCTTGTAGGATTCAACAATAAATAAAAACATTAGACTTAGAAATTATAATACATTTTATTAAGCATCTTTAAAATATATGTATTGTGTGCACTTTTTTGACTATCATATACAGTCAATTTGCAATAAGTTGAAGTTCATTTTTGTTAAAATTTTCACCTGTACAGTTTAATGTTAAGCTTTCTCCCTTGGTAAACTGGAGAGTTCATCCTTTAAGTTGAAGTTTTCCAGCAGAAATTCTTAAAGTTTTCTCCCTAACTTCCACTGTCAATAATGCCACTGAAACATCTGAATCAATCAGAATTGCTCAAGCTACCAGCAGCTTGCATTCTTCCATATTGTCTGTTTTACAGCTAGTTTCAATTTTGTTTTACACATTAACACCTGGTATAAATTTATACAGTTATATAGTGAGTGAATTTTTGTGAGGTTTTGTGTTAGAGATAGCCAAGTGAGTTTGAAAGAAAAAGTGCAGTTAATCAAAGATATGGAAGAAAATTGAAATGTAATGAAGAAACATATAGCAGGGAAGTACAGTATTTCATCTAAATACTTATACAAGTACAAGAGAGCATGCCTGTTACATCTTACTTCTGACATAATATGTTTGAGGTATTTGGAGTGTTTGCAGATCTACAGGACTGTCAAGAAGTGTTTAGCAATTAATTACAAGTAGGTGGATTCCTTATCCTATGCTTGGAGAGCATTACACAAACTAGTGTAGTTCTCCTACTGAATACTTAGTTGTTATACTAAGTATTTAAAAAATATGTTCTTAAAAACTATCTGCATGTGAAGCCATACAGTTTCTGCAGGCATTACATCCTGGCAACCATAACAGAAAGTTAAAATTTTGAACATGTCATACTGTTGTTTGAGGAATTCCAATTTCAGTGATTGCTCATGTTGTGGATTTCCTAGGATTCTGTTCAAATGCACCTCAGATATGCTCAACATTTTCATCTGACATGCGAGGACACCAATTCTTTCCATTTATATATGTAACCATCTATCATACTTTTGCACAATAGATTCACACTTTGCAAACTGCAGCACACAAAATGACTTCGGAAGAATGTTTTCTCTTAATGTTTCCTGCAGTGTTGCCATTTTCCTATAAAGAAGAAAGACCACCACAGTGTGGCATTGAATGGAACTTCTAGGCAGGCTAGGCAAAATTTTTAAAAACTTTGAACCTTCCTCTATTCAGTGTTGTGCAGAATGTATTTCCCCCTTACAGTTTATCCAAAATCTGCTCTAACTTTTTTTAATAACTCTATATTGTATTGTATTGGTGTTAAGTAGTGTTTAATGGTGATTTCCCTATTCTGGGAAACATTGTACTAAACACATGCAGATTTATGATGGAAAACTTTGATTTGAATGTTATTTGATTTTTAAATTAGCTAATTGTATTTTTAAATATTTGTTCCATTCTGCATTTACCAGTTGTAAATGTAAACCTGATGATGTCCATTTGAAATTAGATGAAAACATTTGTTTTAGTAAACTCGTGGAGTTTATTTGCTGGTTTCTGATATCAGTGTATGTTATTCTACTTAACATGTTATCCACAGTTTTGAAAACTATGTATGCCACTGTTGAAAGACACATAGCAAGTATTAACCCTCAATGCAAGTGATTAAAAATATGCTTTTCTAGAAGTTGAAGCAACTGTTCTGAATTGTTTTTAGTGTTACAACGAGAAAAACAACAAAATTTCAATAAGAAGAACTATGCTAAGGGAAAAAGCTATAGACTTTGCAAAACATTTTCAAGTTGAAAATTTCAGTGCTTTACTGGCTGGCTTGAAAAGTTTAAACCCAAAAACATCATCTTCAGAAATTTGCATGGTGAAACAAACAATGTGCTTGTCCAAGGACTATAAAAAATGGGAAGAAGAAATCTTTCCTGAATATTTTGCAGATTACAAAGTCTAATGTTTTCCAAACAATGATTAAAAATGAATTGTGTTTAAATGGAAAACTAAATAAAAAAATATTTGACTGTAGTAGTTGGAGTTAATACTTCTGGAACAGAAAAGCTACCTGTGTTAGTGATAGGAAAGTACAAAAATCTACATTGTTTTAAAAATGTGAAATCTATCTCTCCCTGTACAGTACAAGGCAAATAGAAAGACACAGATGATGATGGATTTGTTTGAATAGTACATTTGGAATTTATATGAAGTGTTTTATTCTAAAAAGAGGAAAACTTTATTGCTTGTAGACAATTGTTTGGCTCATGATGAGCTATCCAATTTAAAGGCAATTAAATTGGTTTTCCTTCTGGTCAAAAATACCTCAAAACTGTAGTCAACAGATCAAGAATTATTGTTTCATTCATACAGAAAAAGGCTAGTATGGAAGACCATTAATGATGTACAGAAAGGAGTCAATAATCACATTGATATCCTACAAGCAATCAAGATGCTTTCCAGTGCATGGAATAACCAAACAATTATTGCTAATTAATTCAAGAAGTCTGGTTTTTTTTTGCACCCTAAATATGCTTGATATTGTTAAAAACATTCCTGACGAAATAACTGAGATTGTATACAGAAACTATGATTAAATTACTAAATTGAGTACACTTCTAGACCCCAAATCTACATTAAAACTAATAGCTTAACAACATGGCTAAATGGGAAGGGCTTATTACATCAGGATTAGACAGAAAAAATGGCACAACACAATCAGGTATTAATTTTATTGATATGGGAATGCATTTTGGGTGCTAAGACCCTCATCATCCTATTTAAGGAGTAGAAACGGCAGTTAACACTATGAATATTAAAATATTGTATTAGGACAAATACAATAGTCTGGTATCAAATAACTCAGTGCACCGAGTATACAAACTATTAGAAACTTTTATGGCTTATTTTAACAATAATGGATAATACTAAATTAAACATGATGGTTGTAGTCAGTATTGTACAGTTACACGGAGATGCCTTTATAAACATAAAATTGGTTTTTACTCAATTTAATTTTTCTATTAGTAGACTTCATGCATTCCCATATCAATAAAATTTTTATCTGATTGTCTTGTACCTTTTTCTCCTTCTCATTCTGATGTGATAAGCCTTTCCCATTTAGCCATGTTGTTAATTAAGCTATTATTTTTAGTAAGAAATTATGATGTAGTGACAAGTTTAGAGGAATTTTTGAATATCAACAAAAATATGCTTATCTGCAAAGCTTTGTGTAATGAAGATATGCCAAATGATTGCTGTATTACATTGGGCTATAAAAATTCTACTATTTAATACTTAACTGTCAAGTGATTTGATGTAGAGATATGTGCCAACTGGAGACAATAGTCCCGAGTTGGCACTTACCTCTAGTAACCAGTATGGTTATATCTAAATTAATAGTTCTAGAAGCAAAGATTGGACAGAGCATTGGTAGTGTAACTGGCAACATATCCATTCGGCAAGCAGGAGTTGCAGGCTTGAGTCCTGCTCTGGACCAATTCTTTTCTTCCATGACTGTTTAAATTAATTATTAAATATTAATTTAATTATAATTGTTAAATTTATCAAGAGATGGTGCCTAACACTTACCTCTAGGCCAAATTAATTGACAGTTAATCATTAAATAGTAACATTATTATATCCTGATCTAATCCAGAAATCATTTGACATTAGTCTAAAAATCAGGTTAATGGATGTTTATATTTGATGAGGATATTGTGGTGGTTAATAAAAAGAAGCAAGGGCAAAAGGATGATTCAGAAGATGAAGGAACAACCACGGTTCTTTCGCCCTGACAAATGCTGATTTGTGATAATATAGCAATACCTAGAAAGTAAAACTGATGTTGATACAGATTTCTTTATGTATTTGCAGAAGGTTGATTTCTTTATGTATTTGCAGAAGGTTGATTTCTTGACAAGTATAAGACAGAGGATTAATCCAAAGAAAAATAACTGTTTTTTAAGAAAGATTTCTATGTAAAATTATATTTCATTTATAAAGCCAAACAACCACTGGATTACATTGGGCTTCTTTTCTGTGATAAACATATGGTGCTGACTGGGGACGTCTTCAGTTGCCTTTGCCCTATACTCGTGGCACAAGCCAGCCATTGCTCAACTCTGGAAAAGTGTGTAATCCAGTGGTTGTTTGGCTTTACAAATTAATTGGGTTTCATGATGTTTGTTTATATATTTCATTTACAATTCATTCTTTAATCATTCTGTATGAAGTGTTGTTTGTTATCTGATAAACTATTTCTGCAGCAGTTTACTGTAATAAATTGTACATTTTTTAGCTTTTGCAATCTGTCAAACTAATGATAATTTGAAGTTTTTCATTATTCTCTTCAATTTGACTGTATTTCATGAGAAATGAATTATTTTAGACAAACTCATATTTAGTGAATATTAAAAAAGAGGAAACTTTAATTATCAGTGCTGAATTTTATTCATCTGTTACATTTTTATTCTAAGATATGATTATTAAAGTCACTTTGATTAAAAGCAAATTATCATAATTTTATTTATCTAATTATGCTTTATAAAAATAATAACTTATTCCATTATTCCATATGTCTATTGTAAATCAAGGTCACATTCATATTGTTGAATATCTCAATATTCATTGTTGATTTTTAAAATCAGATTGTATTAAATAGATAACTTCAACTCTGAAAATTTAAAAAAAAAAAAAAACAATTATTATTTTTAATGATTGCTTACATATAATTACTTTTACTAAAATACTGATTGAAATTCATCATTTCAAAAAGATGATCTATAATAATATACAGTATATTATTATTATTAGGTAGAGAATGTAAAATTCCAGTAATAGAAAAATTATAATTCAATATTTTTGATGAAGCTATATAAAATTTTATGTATAAATTCTAATAAAAAATGTTATATAATGAGAAATTTCTATAAAAATGACAGTTTATCATGACACTGACATAATTCATATTGAAATAGTGAGCTAACTCAGAATATTAATTTAACAGAACAGTACAAACTAATTTGATAAGGTCAAGTGACTCTTAAATTTGAATACATTGGGTCAATCGTTAATGTAATGAATCTATTAGATAAATCACAGTGACACAATTATCTTTACTTATTCATTACTTGATAAGAATTCGTTTCATTTAATAGAACTTTTTGAAAACATCAGTATTATAAAATATTAAACAAATTTGAGCTGCATATGATCCAGCAGAATTTCTTAAAATAATAATAATTATTCAAATAATAGAAAATTAATTTAACAGTAATCTAACTCTATATTGTCAGTTTTGATCATAGTTAATGAACTCAATTCATTGTAAAACTTACTCATGAATCATTTGCAATAATAGAGCTTTAATGATGAGAATGTTTATAAGCTAGCAGAGTTGCAAAACATTTCTGATTAAATATCTTTATTATAGATACACTTCTTTAAATACAGGATTTCCAGTTATTTAATAGTATTAAACTTCTCAGTTTNCTGAATTGCCAGTTTTAATGTACCATCTTTATTTTTAGATTATTATATAGATTCCTGCAATAATTAATTGTGGTATAGTAATTATTTTCTACAATTAAGAAAATTATCAACCTACTGTAAAATATTGATTGCAATTTTAATATTATTTTACAGTAGATATCTGTAGTAATTTATTTTTTCATATTTTGTTGTATAATAAGAATATCAGTTACTTAAAATTTATTAATTGAAAATAATAATACAAAGATTCAATTTAAAATAATAAAAATTATTTAATGTATTAATTTTATTAATTATTAAAAAAACATTTATTACTCTAAATTTTAACAACAAATTTGTCACAAATTTTTGAATTATGAATTGCATTTTGATTAGAGTAATAATTAAATTTTTCTGAACAATATTTTATTTTGAGATGTAGACATTTAATAATAGTGAATTAAGTTTCTTACTTTTATTCTGTATATAGGTACTGTAATGTAGCTAAGTTCATTATTCACATAAAATAACTAAAATTGTTAAATATTTTCCTCATAAGATTAAATACATATAGTATTTACTTCAATGATTGATCAAAAGTAGTAATAATTATTATTATTATAGTAGTATCTGGAAAGTATTGTTTTTAACAGCAGGAAAAATTTATAGTTTGTATGACCAAATTACTTTTTACATTGACATAATATTTTGAATATTGGTTATAATTATAAACATATTTAATTCTAGTTTTATTGAAAATCTATTCTCAGATTAATAAAAAATAAAAAAATTTTTATTAGTCTGCATTATAAAAATGTTACATTTTTTTATAAGTTTAAATGATTTTTTTATAAATAATAATTATTCAAATAATAGAAAATTAATTTAACAGTAATCTAACTCTATATTGTCAGTTTTGATCATAGTTAATGAACTCAATTCATTGTAAAACTTACTCATGAATCATTTGCAATAATAGAGCTTTAATGATGAGAATGTTTATAAGCTAGCAGAGTTGCAAAACATTTCTGATTAAATATCTTTATTATAGATACACTTCTTTAAATACAGGATTTCCAGTTATTTAATAGTATTAAACTTCTCAGTTTGAAGATGCTACATAACAGTGATCACATATAAAAAAAATAATGCTATATCCTGTATAGACATTATTGTTATAGGAGGATGGTACTCATCTTTACCTTTGTAAAAAAATAAAATAAAATAAATAAATACAAATTTTCCAAAAGTTTGGTTTATGTATCTCTAGATTCTTATTTTTTACATCAGCACAAAGCAATAATAGTCTGATGTAATCTCATTTGCCAGAAAATGCATGTGTACTGGTCTGCTTGCCAGATGACAAAAACTGGATATTATTATAATAGATTGTTTGTTTGATTAAAACTACCCATAATAAATAGAACTTTCTAATTATGATAGAGGATTTATTTTTCATTAATGTTTTTTGTTTATATGTTAGATTTCTGCAAAAAATTTTAAAAATTTATTAATTTAGTAAAAATTATTATAAATAAAATTAATTATATTTACAAATGCAATGAGAATTCTTTCTTCACCAGAACAAATGAAGTAAAATTTATTTTATAAACAAACATATTCTTATTTAATGAATTATGTCATACAATATACCAGGGATGGGCAAGCAAGAGTTCAGTGGGAGCCAAAATGTAGGTTTTGCAAAATGCATGGGAGCCGCAGTTCTGTACCTTTTTATTCTGTACCGCAATTTTATTATATAATATAAAACAAATATTGAATTTTTTTAATAAACATATTTTCACGAAATTGTGGAAATAAAACTGTAAAAATAATAATAAAAAGCAGAAATTAACACTTTCAGCAAGAGCCACATGTAACTCAAAAAGAACCGCATTTGCCCATGTCTGCAATATACGATATTTAATATTCTTGTAATTCCCAAGAATTATTATTTATACATGTACTCTAAAATTTAGCTGAATATCTTGAAATAATAATATACTTACTTATTAAAATTTATCATTTACTTATTAAAGTTTTCAAAAAATTTCATTTACGTATACAGTAGAGTGTCGATTATCCGAATCAGTTGCGGAGAGTTGTTCGGAAATTTATATTTTGGATAATCAATTATGTAAGGAAAAAATATATTAATTTATCCCATGTTGAAATTTTTCTCCGTTGCATGTTGCTTTGCGTTGAATTTTTGTTGATGTTAAGCCTAACGAAGACTATTGTATCTTTAAAAATTATTTTTTTATTTTGTACAAACAAAATAAATATATTGAAAAATATAAAAACAATAAAAAATTATACTTCAGAAGTTAATTTAGTATCAAAAACGTAAAATATTTGAGTAGCCGAAGACATAGCCAAAGATTACAGCGCCACAGCACTGGCGAAAATTTAAATTTGTCGACTGGAATTCCTTCGGATAACCGACCTTCGGATAAACAACGCTCTACTGTTTTAATATTCGGCTGCGAATGGTACAGTTCCTTAGAGTTAATATTAAGGAAAAAATGATATCTTAAATATTTTAAGATATTATATGGCTGATTTAATTGCTTACTACTTGATGGATGAACTTGTATTATTGCGTATCTTTCAAGTACCGCGATAAACGTAACAATGGAAGGCTGATATAACCAAACACATTTTATGCTTTTCGCTTTAGTGTTCGTTATATTGTAGTATTTGATTTATATAACTACAAAGGCAGTTATATAACGTTAAAGGTAGTTATATAGTTACGTAGGAGTATATCACATCGAGTGACCAATCTAAGACATTTTTAAAATTTTTTATTTTTACTGTACTGTACATAATTTTAAAATATGTTAGATTGGTTACTTGGTGTGATAAACTCTTATGTAAAGTAATTTTTCTAAATATATATCAAAAGTAAACAGAAATTTTGAGTAAGAGATTGAAAATTCAGCAGAAAAATTTTGAGATTAAAAGAGTTTAAGAAAAAAAATTTACACATTATTTACAATAACTTCTATAATATTCTGTATAATTTGAAATATTTTGATAAAAATAATGAACAATAGTCATCTTTTAAAGCTGCAATATAAACATTGAATATCAGACAAAAGACAGATTTGCCGTTCAATAACGAACAGTTGCAAATAT
>NW_019385239.1:310932-322676 GCF_000671375.1 Centruroides sculpturatus | reverse complement strand
CTATATTAAAAACTAAAATTTATTTGTTTGTAAGCTTAAAATAGATTTTTATTAACCATATATTATTAAAAATGCATTAATAAATAAAATACAGAACTGGGAATGGTAATTTATGGTTTAGCCTAGTGACAAGTAGATTAGGAGACAAGTAAATTCGACTTACGTTGTTTTCCTGGAACCAATTACCGACGTAAGGTGAGGTATATCTGTGTATAACAGTTAAAATCTATATAATTTTTTTTTCTTATCAAACTTGTGAAAAACTGTTTTTTCTTGTATAATTTTAATTCCTTACTAGTCAACAGAAGCACCTTTATCCATTGTATATTTAAGAAAAATCTGTTATCTTTTATAATTAACAATGATTTTCTCTTGTTATTCAGCTTCATTAAATAGATTTCTCATTGTATAATGTATAAATCTTTTATATATATATATATATTACCCAGCCTTATGACAGAAGCTATATATATATATATAGCTTCTGTCATAAGGCTGGGTAACAATTTAAAGACTTAATTTTCAGTTTGATGATAAATAATATAAGTTGTCTTCTTTCTAATATTCTATTTCTAGATAACTTTCTTGATAATTTAATTTAGATTTATTTCTGTAATTTAAGTTACTTTTAACTAAGTTGTAATTGTTACTTTAAAAATTATTTCTAAGTTTAAATCTTAAGCTAAAATTATAGACACCAAACAACCTTGATTTGGTCCAGAAAACAGATATAATTCATCAAAAATGAATGTTTTTGATCTCCTAAGATCTGCTTCAGATATAATACATATTCCAAAATGGAGGTTAATACAGTGTCATTGTCAGCTTTGAAAATTTCAAGCATTTCTAATTACCCATATTAACTTTAAAGAAGAAAAATATATTTCTCATGCTTGGCAAGCACATTATGATACAGCATTATAATTTAATTACACATGCACACCTATTGGTTGTTTCAAATTTAATTCATTACTCTGTTCTTTTGACTATTCCATTTTGAAATTTATGGGCCAAAATAAGGCCTGCCATGCATGGACCATGCATGCAGAGTGGAGACATCCCATTGGTTAAAATTTGAATTCAAATTTATATGAATATTTTCTTCAATGTGTTCCATCTCTGAAAATCATGGCAATTTCATCAACTTGAAGCAGTCTTAGAAGTAGACTGAAAACATTTATTTTGTATTAATTTTTACACCATTCTGCTGGAAGAAATATATGGCTATTGTGTTCATTATTTTATTTACTTTCCCAGTTTGTAGTAGAGTAGAACATTTAATCACCATCATAATAGGACTCATTTCCATTTGCAAAACAACTGCAGATGAAAAAGCTAGCTAGCATATTCATAAAAGATACTCTTAGTTCTATTTAGGTAACCGACCAGTGGTTCCCAACCAGTGTTCAGTGGAGCACTAGTGTTACTAAGCATTTCAAAAGTGTTCCGGGTAAGGCCAGATTATCATAATAAACTATTTCATAATATATAACTTTATATTAATGTAGTCATATTTATAGTTTAATATTTAAAATTTCAATTTGATTAAATTACAGAATATTTTGATTGTCATTACATTAATTATGTTTTTTAGCATTGGCAACATGTTGATTATACTGTACATAGGGCAACTTGCAACGTTCTGACCCAACTGATATATCCAGATCGGTTTCACGTCAGAAGCAAGTTTGCACATCACATAAGATATGTGCATTTCTAAGCCACACATTTTTATATAAAATGTATGTGTCTTGAGCAGTCCAGATATTAATACCTTGCGTCATTTTTCATATATCAGACTAGTGTATTTCTCATCTAATTGCTGCAATCTCACTCCAAATTCTATTGCTGTTTGCTATTCTCTCCAACTACTAACAGAAGAATAGAAGGTCAGATATTTAGCTATTTTTGCTACAGTTTGTTTTTGTGTTCAAATGGAGATGGTATATCTGTAATGGTTATGCAGTTAAAATAATATTAACAACATTCTATTATTAAACAATTGTAAGTTAAGTAAATGTATATTTAATTATATTTTATGATAATTTTATACCTCTAAAAATGATGAATAGATTTATCATAAGGAAAAATAATTACGATACAAGTTCAATCGATGACAATGAGATTGAACAGGCAGCCAGTTAGTTTAAAAGCAATACCCAGCTGCTCAAAAAAACTTAAAATTAATCATCAGTAAATGAATGAATATATGAATTATGGTTTTACATGGCAAGTGATAAAAATTATTCAATATCATACATTGTGTATGTGGACTTAAACTTGCTAACTAGTGCAATGATTCCTGTAAAATTGAAATGACAGTTTATAACTCAGCATAAAATCTTACTTCAAAAGGAAAAGATTTTTGAGAGACTTTTAAATGTGAAAATAAACAAACAACATATTTCAAAAAATTGTGAAATTATCAGATAAAACTCAAATAGCATCACATAAAGAAGCAGAATTAGCAGCTATGAAACAATTATCACATATTAAAAGCCTAGATACTAATTTTACCCGCATGTTGTGAAATCTCTAGTACTTTGGGGAAAATGCAAAAAAAGTAATGAAACTATCTCTCTCAAATAATACTATTCAAATAAGAATAATTGATATTACATGTGACATTGAAGGCAGATTTGCAAGTAAACTTCACAATACATATTTTGCTTTTCAAATTGCTGAATCCATTGATATCAGTGAAAATGCCCTTTTACTTGGATTCGTTAGATTTATTAAAGAAAATACAATAGGTAATGAATTTTTATGTTGTAAAGAGTTTTCAGAAAGGACAACAGGAAAATCCATGTATAGCAAAATTAGTTCTTTCTTTGAACATTTAAATTTGACCTGGAAATAGTGTGTGAAAATTTGTAGTGATGGGTCTCCATCAATGGTAAGTTCAGTCCAAAGGATTTGTGATATTTGCACAGCAACAAAACAGTAAGATTTATTTCAGTGCTTCTTACATAGGGAGGCACTTATTGCAAAAACATTACCTGCAGAACTAGAAAGTGTTCTGATTAGCGTTGTTAATATTGTAAATTACATAAAGGTGAGACCATCAAAATCTCAACTTTTTAAATAACTGTGTTTAGTGATGGAAGCAAAATATGAAGGCTTACTTTTTCGTATAGATTTCAGATGGCTTTCTCGAGGAAAGGTGCTTTCCCATATGCTAGAACTAAAAAAGAATTACTTCTTTTCAATTCCATGCACAGAAAGCTAGAACTTCTTTAAATAAGTTTCACAAAACCTTTCACTCTTTTTCTAGCAGTAAGAAACTGCTAGAAAAAGAGTGAAAGGTTTTGTGAAACTTACTTTTTTCTTCAAACAAGAAAATATGTACTGTACTTCTCACAATATTTTAGTAATATGTGGTGTGCTAAATTGAGCTATTTAAGAGATATTTTAAATTATTTAAACACTGTCAATATGACTATGCATTGTGCAAATGAAAACATTTTAACATCAACAGGCAAACTATCAGCTTTCCATAAGATCATTTTTTCAAAAAAAAGAGTAAAAAAAATAATGTTAGCATGTTTCCATTTGTACACAACAATAGCACCAATTGTGTTTCTTTGATATCAGAACATTTATCAATATTGGACAACAACGTAAGAAAATATTTCCCTTCTCTGGACCAAACAAATATGATTAGGTTAGTAATCCATTTTCAACAGAAATACAGGCATACCTCGACTTACGTCGTTTTGAGTTACGTCGTTCCCGATTATACATCGTTTGTCAAAAAAGTATATGGAAAAATAAAAATCAAGTTTAAGTCATTTTATTCGACTTTACGTCTGTCCGCCACAAATATTGAAGTCGTAATATCACTATAAAAACGTTTAAAGCACATAGAATCATATTAAAATATATACTAGTATGTTCTGTATTTACAGTACATGCATTCGTAAATTTAGAATACTTTTTTTCTGTTCTATATTAAAAACTAAAATTTATTTGTTTGTAAGCTTAAAATTGATTTTTATTAACCATATATTATTAAAAATGCATTAATAAATAAAATACAGAACCGGGAATGGTAATTTATGGTTTAGCCTAGTGACAAGTAGATTCGGAGACAAGTAAATTCGACTTACGTTGTTCTCCTGGAACCAATTACCGACGTAAGGCGAGGTATACCTGTACATAATAATAATCTTGGATTTCATGTGCAAGGGGAAGAGGAGCTTATATTTTTGTCATTTAACCACACTTTGAAAATCAAGCACTCTGAAACAAATCTTGATGAATTTTGGATATCTGTCCAACAAGAATATCCACAAATATAAAAAAGCCATAAAAATTTTATTATGTTTTTTAACTTCATATTTATGTGAAGTAGGGTTTACCACATTAACCAACGTAAAAACTAAAAAAGAGACATATTAACAAATTTAGAGGAAAAAATCAGGGTGGCCTTATCTTGTATACATCCCAACATAGAAGAAATGAGTAAAAAAAATCAGGCAGAAGCTTCACATTAAATGAATTACTTGAGTAAAACTATTTTTTCTATAATTTTTTTAAATTATAATTTTTTCAATAAATATTAAAATATAAAAAACATTGATTTGAAATTGTAACTGTCTAATTTTAACAAAGAACTGATGATAAACTTATTTCATTTTAATTTAGGTAAGTGTTCCTCTTAACATTTTCTTCACAGAAGTGTTCCATACTGTAGAAAAGATTGGGTATCACTGTAATAGACAGTAGAAAACACACTTGTAACTTCATTATATTGTTCATGTTTTCTAACATAATCTAAATAAAACTAAGAGCATTTTTTTATAATAGATGTATATTCCAATATCTACTATCAGAATATGATTATGAATTCCTTTTATACATTAAGTTGATTTTATTTTCAAAACATCTCTAGATAAAAAATGATAATGTTATTCATTATGTGACAAAAGCATATAATATTGCCTCCTTATAGTTCTGATAGCCTTGTTGAGAAGAACAAAGTTCAAATTTCTTTCGCAATGCCTTATGAATGGGGTTTTCCCAATGTCTATATATCGCATCAAACTTCTGATAGGTTGTACCTCATTGTTACCGAAGCTAAAGTATCTCAACAAGGCTATCAGAATCATTATGTGACATTGTGAGGATTGAAATTTGAACTAATATTTATTAAAAAAGATAAAATTGTATTTTATAGTTTTTTAGAACACAGCTTCCAATTTTATTGCAATTTGTTCATTAAATTTTTTTCCATTCATTTTGATTCATTAGATTTTCATATTTATTGAATAAGAAAAGGTATAAACTTATATTTATAATAATGTAACATATGGTTATTTTTGAGCAAATATAAATTCATTTCCAATTAGAATAATTATTTTTTTAGTTATTAAATTTCAGTTTATGATATTTAAAAATAAAATTGTTTTTTTTTTTTAGAAGATATGCATCCCCCACTGGATGTAACTGTCAAGTCAATAACAGAACATTCCTTTACTTTATCATGGAGAGCATCTGATATTCAAAAACAAAAAAAATTAGTTGCATATTCCTTGACCTACATGCCAATAAAAAATTTTGGAAGTGGTAAGTAGTGTTAATAATATAATATATTTAATAAACTCTTGAACACCATAATCATTAATTACCGTATTATTATTATTATTATTATTATTATTATATTTGATGGTTTGTTCAAGTTATTTAATTATTTGAGTTAATTCAGATTCAACCACACACACATACACACACACACACACACACACACACACACACACACACACACTCTTGTGCACTCACTCACACTAGGAGTTTTTGACAGTCTAAACTCTGACATTTCACATTACTTTATGACACATGCATATCTATGTTGTAATTTATAATTTTCTAAACAATATTGATTATGTGATAATGCACAAAGTGCTCCCATACTTCCACACCACTTGATCGAAGGGTCGGCATCACATCCATGATGTCCACATCAGGACTAACATCATTGTTTCTTTAGGGAAGACACAGAAAACCATTTGACCATTAGTTTTTTCTTCCCATGAATGGTCGCATGTGAAGGCAGTCGGATTCAGGATGAAGGAGATCTAAGAGACTGCGCAACAGAAGGAATTGCACTCCACTACAGATTTAAACTAAACAAATACAATGGAATCACACTTAACAAGCATAATTTGTTCCAGAATCTTACTTGTAATGCTAAACACTCATTAAGTGAAACAATTTTTCCCATATAAATTCATGTAAAATATGATAATGCATTCCATGGTGAAAAAAAATACACAAATATTTTATGTATAATGTTTATTCAAAGAAAATTATAAAATATACATTGTTAAGGAGTGTGAATCATCATCTTTTCTTCTAGCACAGAATGAACCAAATAGCCTTTCCATAGCCCTAGAATTTGGCATATTGTTTGGCTTGTTATATAATGGGCTATGGTTATTGATGTTTATATGTAATATGTCTGAACACAAATTTTGAAAAATGTGTGATCACAAGCGACATTAAGATGCTAGCGGAACAAGTGCTAAACACAGACTGGTGTAACATGCATACAATCCAGGACTTCTTCTCTTCTCATCACTCATTATGAGAAGTGCTCGTTAACCGAGGTTCCACTGTACCAGTATTTACATAGGATTTTATATATTGATTACAATAAAGATCACAATAACGAGTCATTGTAAGCATATTGTAGCAGGTCTCTAATGCGAGAGAGAGAGTTTACACTCAGATGCCAGATGATAAATACCTGTTGTTGTAAGAATGTTGAGGAAGTCAGACACGTGAGGGTCAGGAGAAGATACGTTCCAATAAGAGAATGTATTTGACTCCTCTCAAGTAGGAGGATGAAACTGGCACTGTCAGGCAGGATCTGGATCAAGGCAGCGATCCACAGTAGTTGATATTGAAGTACAGTAGAGCATCGATTATCCAACTCAATTGGGGACTGGAGTTGGTCGAATAACTGAAAAAACGGATAACCGAAAGTTGAAAAAATACATTATTAGTATAGTATATTAGTATATCACTATTAGCCTACTTCGTGTTGAATTTTCATCGATGTTAAACCAAACTAAAATTTTTTAAAAATAATAATTGTCACTATTGAAAATTATTTTTAATTAATTTTTTTATTGCTCACAAAACAAACAACCACTCACAATTAGAAAATTAAGCCTTGTTTAAATACTGGCCTCCCTTTCATGGTCGAGCCAATGTTGCCAGTTAAAACACGCAAAAATTTAACAAAAATCATATGAAAGTGGCCAAGATATAGCCAAATGTTGCAGTGCCACGTCACTAGCGGACATTTGAATTTGCCGACTAGAACGCGGTCGGTTAACCGATGTGACTGAATGTGGTCGGTTAATCGGGGGTCGGATAATCGATGCTCTACTGTAATCTAGTTAAGGTATCTGACACCAAAAGGCTAGATGAACTCCAATGACGGGCAAACTGGAGGTAACAGTTGATTGGCAATGACGGATAAACTCCTTGTTGTTATATGATTCTCTCTTTTATTTGGGGTCCTCCCCTTTGTTCACATCTCTTTTTTGAAAATGTTAGGTTAGCTAATCCAATAGCGATTTTTGGATGTAGGTTCCTGATATATAATCAAAAGTGACACATTCAGATGTGTCATCTCTGGACAAGGAAGCAAGTTTGTGGGAAATAGAATAATTCCCTGTAGCTGTTTTATGTTAAGAAAAAATTTTCTAACACTTATTTGGTAAATTTTATATATATATAAAATTTACCAAATAAGTGTTAGAAAATTTTTTCTTAACATAAAACAGCTACAGGGAATTATTCTATTTCCCACAAACTTGCTTCCTTGTCCAGAGATGACACATCTGAATGTGTCACTTTTGATTATATATCAGGAACCTACATCCAAAAATCGCTATTGGATTAGCTAACCTAACATTTTCAAAAAAGAGATGTGAACAAAGGGGAGGACCCCAAATAAAAGAGAGAATCATATAACAACAAGGAGTTTATCCGTCATTGCCAATCAACTGTTACCTCCAGTTTGCCCGTCATTGGAGTTCATCTAGCCTTTTGGTGTCAGATACCTTAACTAGATTACAGTAGAGCATCGATTATCTGACCCCCGATTAACCGACCACATTCAGTCACATCGGTTAACCGACCGCGTTCTAGTCGGCAAATTCAAATGTCCGCTAGTGACGTGGCACTGCAACATTTGGCTATATCTTGGCCACTTTCATATGATTTTTGTTAAATTTTTGCGTGTTTTAACTGGCAACATTGGCTCGACCATGAAAGGGAGGCCAGTATTTAAACAAGGCTTAATTTTCTAATTGTGAGTGGTTGTTTGTTTTGTGAGNCAAAGATGGCAGTGCTACAGCACTGGCGAAAATTTAAATTTGCTGACTGGAATTCTTTCGGATAATCGACGCTCTACTGTATTTAATAAAGAACTGATATATTCTGGTAATCATAATTAGACCCATCTGAAATATTTTTTGGTAGAATTCTTGCGTAGATTTGATGGCTGACAAGGTGGAAATACCAGTCTGTTCTCTAAGTTTGGAGCAACCCTTGCACAAACTAATTATATGATATACAGAAATTTGGTCATTACACAGCCTACACTGTTTATTCCTGATATCCAAATAATTCCCTTCAACTATAATATAAAAACTGTTTAGTCTGATCTGCATATAAAATCTTTTCATCCCAAATGGTATTTTATAATGAATATAATTATTTGCTGGAGGGAAATTTAAATTAACTATATACCATGGGTGAAATTTTGACTCCTGTAAATTTTTCATCTCACGATCAATTGAATTATTATACATATTTTCCACCAATAAAGAAATTCCTAATTCCAGTCTGTTTCTGTACTGTAAAATAGTAAATGAGACAAACCATAACTTTCCAATTTGATCCTAAGTTTGTTATACCAATTGTTTTGATAATTCTTTTTGTTCTCTGCCAAGTTCTTTAAAACTCTTAGTATTGTATTAACCTGTATGTTCTCACTAGTTAACAGTCTCTTAAGAAATTTCATGGTCCTAATTACCAAGTAGGGTTCTAATAACAATCTGTTAGTATCATGGCGAATCGCATATCCCAGCACTGCTTTATCTAATCCGTAAATTTTTCTTATAAATAGCAATTGAATTTTTTTTAAAGTAGGATAACCAGTCCAGACCTCATAATGGGAGAGCATAGCAAATAGAGTTGAAAACCAGTGCTGAAAAGAGTCAAAACTGCATTTGAATAGAATTGGTTTTCATTTTTACTAATAAACTAATTAAATTATTAATTATTCTATATGCTTTGGTCTTTGTCCGCTGAACGTGTTTTCCAAAAGACAACGTTGAGGTAATAAGAACCCCCAAATATAATATTTCCTCAGTTACTTTCAACTTTTCGTTCAACAAATAAAAATCATGATCTTGCCTCGCCAACTTACCTCCCTTTCGAAACACAATAATATGGGTCTTATTTGGGTTGATCTTCAATCCCATCTTCGAAAAGTATCTCTGAGTTACATTTAATTTTCTTTGTAGACCTATTTTAGTCGGTGAAATCAATACCATATCATTGGTGTATTGTATCGAATGAACTATCAAATTGTCCCTAATAATAATTCCATCCTCCTCCTTCATAAATTGATCATCTAAGTCATGGATCATAAAGTTGAATAAATAGGGTGATAACAGATCACCTTGTAGTAAACTGTCACATATCTCGAATGGAAGGTAAGTATTTAGGCCACTTTTAATTGTAATAGTGTACTGACCAAACAAAGACCTTATTACCCTTGTAAATGTTAAGTCTGCTCCATGGTCTGCCAATTTATCACATTATTTATCTATAGAAATAGAGTCAAATGCTTTTTCTTGATCTAAAAAGGCCACATATACCTTTCGTCTTTTTTTTAGCAAGGTGAATTTGTATGGTTGAAAGCAATATAAATACAGTAGATCCCCCTATAAGACGGTAGATACGTTCCGTTCTTTATGAATCAATTTTGTAGGAATCATAGTTTACGGACTACGGCTGTTTGAAAGGTTTTCTTTCATAAAATTAATCGATTCTAGACTAATTCGACTCAACATTTCCAAAATACGTATATTTTTTTTAAAATAATCCGTATAAACTACGTTATAAACAAAAAATTGTAGGATTACTTACCGAGTGTGTACCCTTTGACTACGCTCGTTGCTAAAGCTTGGTTTCGTCGCGGAACAGCGCATCAAATTGCGGCCGCGATTTCTGATATTATTTTTCTGCGAAAACTTCGTTGACCTTTGGAGACATCATTAATATAAATAATTTTTATGGCCGTTAAATAAGAAATGTTTCTTTCACAAGAAATGTATAAAATTACAGTACTAAACAGACGATAGGTCGCCTAACTCGCCGTAGCGTGACGCTAGACGGCGAAAAATATATATTTAATTATAATAAAGTTACAATAAATTAAGTTAATATATAATTATATATACAGTACCTAATTTATATATAATTAATATATAATTATATGTACAGTACCTAATTTATATATAATTTATATAATACTGTCCAGACGATAGAAATCTCTCCGTAGCGTGGCGCTACGGACGGCGGGTAAGTAGTTCGGCTGCCCGATGACGTTTTACGTATTATAGGAGTTATTTTTACCGTTGTTTACGGATAATGCCACAATTTTTATAGGAATCATAACTATAGGAAACGGTTTTATAGGGGGATCTACTGTATGGCCACTTCCGTCCCACTCTTTTTTATGAATGCAAATTGTGAGTTTGAAATTAAATCATTTACCTTAGTCCATTTTTCAAACCTATTCATAAGAACTGATGTGAATATTTTTCTCAACGTTGATAATATGGCGATAGGTCGGTAATTCTTTGGATCAGTATCTTTACCCTTTTTAAATATCATATGAAAATAAGCAGAATGCCACAATTTGGGTAAAAGAACATTGTTATAAATGTAATTAAAACTCAACACTAAAGCTTCTATCATATTTATAGGTAAACGTTTTAAAAAACTAACTGGTATCAAATCCGGACCCACTGCTGTCGATTCTCTTAATGTTGTAATAATCTTAACTATTTCACATGCTACTATTGGCTGGTTCAACACCTTCTCTTTGTCTCGTTCAGTAGATAAATTTTTATCTTCAGGAATTGTTAAAGCACTCAACTCACGTTTCTTAAAAAACCTATACCAGTTTTTGAAATCAATAGGATCCTGATTTTCCATCTCCTTTCTCGGGTGGTATTTTTTTATCACTGACCAAAAATATTTATTATTGTTATTTTCTGTTCAATATATTGTAGTAACTTATTTTCTTGGCCTTTATAAGGTTATTATTAGGGTTTCTCAAACGGGATCCCGGGATCCCGGTTGTTTTTTTAATCCGGGAAATATCCCGGGAAATCCCGCAAATTTCTTAAAAATTCATTTTTTTTTCTTATTTTGTGTTAAGGTTGAGGAATTTTGCAAATAGAAAGCATAATTAACTCATTCACTGTCAGAATACATTTGTATTTATTAATTTTAAACCTACCTATTAGTTTTTTTAAATTTTTGCTCGTTATAGCATGTCACAAATGGTCAATAATCAATATATAGCTTATTTGTGGCAGGACTATAAAAATTCTTTACTTGTCGGAACCTGTAATATCTGGAATAATTGTGCTTACGCTGTCTTGAGTTTTAACCATGCCCAGTAGCTTCAATAAATGCCTGACGCCAGA
>NW_019385239.1:279643-307882 GCF_000671375.1 Centruroides sculpturatus | reverse complement strand
TTTGTCATTCAATCCTACTGATGTTTAGATCTAACATTAAGCAGGCAAACACGAACAGTAACAAAAAAGAACTTTATTAGAAAAGGTTAGAACTGTCACAGACATCCTCGGGCAACACCCGGACAAAATCCAACGAACTTTCGCGCCTTTTCTTTTTTGACGTTGCCAGCCACTCTTGTTGGCAAGTGTTGCCAGACAGAGTTCGTGATCTTGGCAAGTGTTGCCAGACAGAGTTCGTGATCTTGGCAAGTGTTGCCAGACAGTGTTCAGGATCTCTGGCGCTAGCGGCCACAGCTTTCCTTTTTTGTTAATTTCATTATCATTGCTGTTTCTTAAACTATAAACCATAGGATTGATCCCTGTATAATTATAATCAAATTCATTGCCAATTCTGGCATTAAAGTCACCCAGGATAATCCATGATGTTGTAAGGTGAGACCAATCTGAATAGATCTTCTCAATTTCTTGGAGTGGTGGCTGATGGGACTCATATGGAGGAGAATAGTGAACCATAATTGCAATATAGTTATTTGGACTCCAATTTGTTTTAAAACCATCCATATTAACTATAGCAAATATTAAATTAACACTAGAATAAAAATAAATCCATTCTCCCAGATGTTTCTTCACCAATAACAATATTCCACCTTTCGGTCTTCCAACTCCCAGTTTTTTTGTAGCTGGGGCCGTTAAATAGTTAAATGTGGGTTGCAAGAATTCCATCTCTTTAGCAGTTAGTTCCGTAATCCAGGTTTCTTCCAAACCTATAATCTTGTATTGCTTCATTAATTTTTGGAAACAAGTAGAATATAATTTTTTTCTGAGCCCTTGAGTGTTCTAATTTATAATCTTAATTTTTGGTTCTTTATCTGGTATGAAAGTTTTCATAAAATTATTACTGCTATTCTTACCAACTCCACTATTTATTTTAGCTACTGTGTTAATTATTTGATTTCCACTTCTAAAAAAGAACCAGTATCCACCAAACAGTTCTCAACTAAACTTTATGTAATTTTCTTATTGTTGTAAATTAAAGTTATTTTGTAACAAAATCGGTCTACCCTTTTTCTTCTCCTCTATATAGTATGGGATTATTTTTTATCTTCTTTCCCTAGATTCTCGGGTGAGATCAGAAGTTATATGTAGTTTACTATATAACTCATTAGAGGATTCTTTTTTATACTTATAAAACATCGATAATATTTGGTTTTTCCTCTGAATTGAACTTAGAGTGATTTTTAAAATCGTTGGGACTACTTTCTTTATAACATAAAAATCCCTTACTTCCTCTATCTTAAACTTGGTAATCCTCAACTCTTCCTCAATAAATCTTCCTAGACTTTCTCTAATATTCATATTCTCAGACAAAGGGTATCCGAATAATATCAAATTATACTGATTTGATGTATTTATAATATCGTTTGCCAAATATTGTTGGGCTTCTAGTTTCCTATTCAATTCCGGCAATGCTATTTCTAAATTATTAACCCTCTGTTCCATTAATCCAAGCCTAGTCTTAAATTCTTTATTATCCTCATGTAGCCGACTTATCTCTGTTTTAAGTTCTAACATTAGTTCAGTTATATCTCCATGTGAAGCTTGAATTAATTTAATCATTTGTTGTAAACTTGAGGTAATCGGACAGTCTTCTCTCTCTATCTATTCCAAACAGTCCACATATGTAGATTCAAAATCAAATTCACTCACCTCCTCAGCTGTTTTCTCACTTTTCTCCTTCTCCCTCGAAGCATATGTTGGATTATGTAACATGTTCTCCAAATTAGTCGTTTTAGACATCTTAACAGCATTGTTACTTCTCGTTGATGGTGGTCGACCTCTCTTCGTGGGAATGTGATAAAGGGCCCGGATTTTGCTCAACTCTGGCCAAAATAAGCAAGTACTGTATTTTTAATATTAAATATACTTTAATCCATAACATATTCATCATTTAAATTCCTATTAACTCTTCAAAACAAGCACACACTAAAATCACTCCAATACCAATGAACAATATTATATATATATATATATAATTTGAATCCCTTTTAAGTAAAGATTCTTGGTTAAATCTGGGTTCTCACATCTATATGTATATTAATTAACTGTAAATAATATTTTAAAAATTTAATAAAAAAAATTAATTATAATACATAATGAAGATGCTGTTATTTAAAATAATGCACAGCAAATTAATAAAAATAAAATTAAAAATGAGGAATTGTGGCATTACAGTCTGAGGCATTGAGGATTGAACTTTGATGTCTGATAGTCTAAAACAGTGTTCTGCAACCTATTTCTACTCGCAGCACACCTATGACTTGATATGACTCAACATGGCACACCAAAATGTTATTCCCCTCAAAAACGTATGATATGATACTATTAATAGAATTTCATAATGCCATAAACCTATTATTATTATTATTATTATGTTGAGTCTTGTGACTTACACTTGGTTGACACCAATGGCTGTGTACTATGCTGGACCAGAGTCAAGGCATAATAACTTCAAAACAAGACAAAAATTAAATAAGTGTATCAGTGTGTGTATGTATTCAGGAATTTCCTAACAATATGATGTATTCAATATAGTGGCCTTCTGTAGTGTAATATATGTGTTTTTATTCAATTTTAATGTTCCCGGGCTTTTGTATAGTGTAGTATGACACCTGTAGAGGAGAGAACGACAGGTACAATAAGCACCCTATCAATCCTCCACAGATGACTTATTTCCTGGGCAAGTTCTGTGTACTTGCTGAATTTTTCACTGCATGTGTTTTGTACATTGTCAGTGTTTGGAACAGATATGTTTATAATGTATGTGATTTTATTGTGTTTGTCAAAGAATGTGATGTCTGGTCTGTTGTGGTAAATTGTTTTATCTGTGATTATGGCTGTTGTAGTACATTTTGTGCTTTTTGTTTTCCAATACTGTCTGTTGAATGTATTTGTAGTATGGTTCGTGGAGTCTAATAATTTGTGTTTCTTTGCAAGCTCTTGATGTATTTGCTACTTGATTATGTCTATGTAAATTATCTGTCTGTGCCAAGAGCTTGCAATCAGAAGTGAGGTGTTGTATGATTTCTGGCATGATGTAATATTTTCTGCATATGTTGTTTGTGATTGTTGTATCTTTGAGTATGTGTTTTCTGTAGTTTTTAGTATTATGACCTGATCCTGTATGGAAATCATGAATCTTTCCATCTCCCCAAAGAGACATCCGCAAGCTAACCAGCTGTTTGATGCAGTTTTTTCAACAAAATCTTGGCCAGGTCATAGGGATGTCTGCCATGGAATGCCTTTCGCACCCATGATTGCTTAATTAATAGTGTCTATGCTATTTATATGTTGTGTCATGTCCATACGATGTGAGTGTAAGTTTAATGGTGTGTTATTTGAGTCTGCTAGAGTTACTGCTTTATGTAACTGTGATGTTTCTTGTTTTTTGTTGAAAAACTTTCAAAATGTCTGTATTTGTTTGTAGTGGAGGTTAACTATGTTGATCAGGCCATGTCCGCCATCTTTACGTGGAAGGGTTAATCTTTCTATAGCAGATTTAAGATGATGATGTTTATGCTTCTTGTTTTCATTTGGAGTTGCTCAAGATCTGTGTGAGTCCAATGTATAACTCTAAAAAATAAGTGAGTACTGGGATGACAAATGTGTTTATTGCTTTAACATCATCTTATTTCATTAGTGAATGAAATACAAGCATAAGAAACACAGCAACTGTGATAAAAATATATAAATACTTGATGATACTTACAGGATTACAGAACAAGGTACTTTAGTTAAAAATATTTTATTTCAATTGTCAAAGTACTTCTGTTAATAATATTTTCAAATAAAACTTGAAATTAAGAATATGTAAAAGTTCACGTCACACCGTTCACCTTATGACGGCACACCAGTTGCGGAACACTGGTCTAAAACATTTGACTTTTTTGAGATTTCAGTTTTTTCTGTTAATATACTTGCTGTTCTCATTCAAATAAACTATTTCATTTTACTGTGAGAAATCTGCTTCTAAGCAAACATTTGTGTTAGTGAATGAGGCCAATGTAACTTTATTATACAGTAGTACCTCAGGATACGAACGCCCCAGCATACGAAATTTTCACTATACGACATGAAATTCGAACATATTTTTGCTCCACGATACGAACAAAAACTCACCATACGACGTTACATTAGTTCGCAGCGCCANTCTATATGTATATTAATTAACTGTAAATAATATTTTAAAAATTTAATAAAAAAAATTAATTATAATACATAATGAAGATGCTGTTATTTAAAATAATGCACAGCAAATTAATAAAAATAAAATTAAAAATGAGGAATTGTGGCATTACAGTCTGAGGCATTGAGGATTGAACTTTGATGTCTGATAGTCTAAAACAGTGTTCTGCAACCTATTTCTACTCGCAGCACACCTATGACTTGATATGACTCAACATGGCACACCAAAATGTTATTCCCCTCAAAAACGTATGATATGATACTATTAATAGAATTTCATAATGCCATAAACCTATTATTATTATTATTATTATGTTGAGTCTTGTGACTTACACTTGGTTGACACCAATGGCTGTGTACTATGCTGGACCAGAGTCAAGGCATAATAACTTCAAAACAAGACAAAAATTAAATAAGTGTATCAGTGTGTGTATGTATTCAGGAATTTCCTAACAATATGATGTATTCAATATAGTGGCCTTCTGTAGTGTAATATATGTGTTTTTATTCAATTTTAATGTTCCCGGGCTTTTGTATAGTGTGGTATGACACCTGTAGAGGAGAGAACGACAGGTACAATAAGCACCCTATCAATCCTCCACAGATGACTTATTTCCTGGGCAAGTTCTGTGTACTTGCTGAATTTTTCACTGCATGTGTTTTGTACATTGTCAGTGTTTGGAACAGATATGTTTATAATGTATGTGATTTTATTGTGTTTGTCAAAGAATGTGATGTCTGGTCTGTTGTGGTAAATTGTTTTATCTGTGATTATGGCTGTTGTAGTACATTTTGTGCTTTTTGTTTTCCAATACTGTCTGTTGAATGTATTTGTAGTATGGTTCGTGGAGTCTAATAATTTGTGTTTCTTTGCAAGCTCTTGATGTATTTGCTACTTGATTATGTCTATGTAAATTATCTGTCTGTGCCAAGAGCTTGCAATCAGAAGTGAGGTGTTGTATGATTTCTGGCATGATGTAATATTTTCTGCATATGTTGTTTGTGATTGTTGTATCTTTGAGTATGTGTTTTCTGTAGTTTTTAGTATTATGACCTGATCCTGTATGGAAATCATGAATCTTTCCATCTCCCCAAAGAGACATCCGCAAGCTAACCAGCTGTTTGATGCAGTTTTTTCAACAAAATCTTGGCCAGGTCATAGGGATGTCTGCCATGGAATGCCTTTCGCACCCATGATTGCTTAATTAATAGTGTCTATGCTATTTATATGTTGTGTCATGTCCATACGATGTGAGTGTAAGTTTAATGGTGTGNTGTAACCCTATGAAATACTCTGTCATGAAATCTGTTGGAGATTGGAATAGGGACATGGCAGCCAATTCATTTACCAGGACATTCTTAGAAACAAATTTCTGGGCATTCCTAAAAATTTTTTGTTGCTGTATTCAATGAAAAGAATCTCATGTTACGTGTTCTGATTAATTTTTTACTTTTCCAGCTGTTATATATAACAGAGAGAAAATATGGTAATTGGTCAAAAAATGACCCTCCCCAAGATTTTTACATTTCTAGACTTAGAACACCTTAAAATGTCAAGATGTTTAATGTGTGTGGGAAGGGTACAATTTTGTTCATCCTCTTTGAGGCTTAATAACTCCTGTGCTTTCTGTCAAAAATTTATGAAATTTTGCAGGGAGGTTTGTTTATTAGGAGGATTGATGCTATTAAATTTTGGTAGTTAAAGTTTGAGGAGGAGATAAAGGGAGATCATGTGTTATATCTCAAGTAGGATTGGACTTAATGATGATTTTACTTGCTAACATTTACAATTTTTTATAAAACCCATCTGTACACTCAAAATTAAGCATTTTGCCATTTTATAATAGTTAAAAATATAAAAAGTTTTTTAATAAAATATGATAACAAATGGTGCTATTAAATGTTGTTGGAAAAGTTAAGTAACTTGTTGCTGAAGTTTTTACTAAGAATTATATTCTGATCAATAAATTGTAGATATCCCCATTTAATTAAAATATATCCAAGTAGTAGGATTATAAATATCCATAAAAATGTTGTAAACTTTTTAATGAAAGGAAGAATTATCAATAAAATATGGTCAAAATATTTATAAATATTAAAAATATATTACAGATAGGACAATAGCAGATGGGACTGTACCTCTTATTGCAGTTGTTGTCACTCTTGGTATTTTAGTATTGGTTGCATCAATTGCTACTTGTTATCGTTATTGGACAATTCGTCGAAACCGTCCACGCATACCATTTTGGAGCATAGAATTACAGGACGATAATCCTCCAAATTGCAACTATCAGCATCTAGATGTTTCAACAAATAAAATTATTGAAACACCAACAAGTTCATTGGAAGCAGGAAAATTGTATTCACCTTCATCTCCAAAGACTTATAATGCCATCAATGTTTGAAAAGTTTTAATTGTGATTGACCAAAAACAAACAAAAACAAAAACTAATACATAACTATGCATTTGTAAATGAAATGCATGAAAATTTTTTAAAATTGTGAAAAATGAATTAAACTCATATTCTAGTCTGTGCCTTTTGCTTCTGAAACCACCATGATATAAATACTCAATTATGGCACGTTTAAAATATAAAAATATCCAAAGTTATTTTAGATAATAATTTATAAAAATAAATTTTAGGAAAAGAAAGAGCTTTACAACTTCCCCCAACATCAACAGTTAAAACTGTGTCTAATTTGAATCCTGGCACCAAATATGCTGTGATATTATCATCAATTTATGAAGGTTTCAAAGAAGTTTCTGCACCAAAATTCACTGTTGGCACGAAAGAATCAGATCTACCAGCAAGAGATGATACTTACAGGATTACAGAACAAGGTACTTTAGTTAAAAATATTTTATTTCAATTGTCATAGTACTTCTGTTGTTAATATTTTCAAATAAATCAAATTTACAGAATTTTATTCTTTTTAAACTGATTTAATTTTGAAAGTAACATTTTATATATTATGTAAACTTTAAGAATGATTGAAAATATCTAGCATAACTACTTTTCTTTGTAACAATTATAAGTTTATTCATTTGAACAGCACAATGTTAAGAAAAAATGTAAAAATTCCATATAAATATTTGCAAACACTTATTTTTATTTCTTAATTTATAACATAGAAATTATGAATAACAAACTACATAAATGATATTCAGTTTTACAAATATTTAAATTTTAATAATTTGTTTATCCATCATATCAACACTACTGGTGTAAGAATTAATAAAATAACTACGAAATTACCAACAAACCAGCAATAATTCACTTCAAAAACGAACGTTTTCTACCATCTTCAACGGTCATCATCAGGTTAGATTCCAAGAGTTCGAAAAATCGAACATCGAAGTTATGCGCATGTCTGATGCAGAGCCTTAACAAAATTATTTGTGTAATTGGTTTCCTGTTTTAAAATTTCGATGTTTATATAAAAAAATAGAGACATATATGATGCGCCTCCATTATACGTCATAACACGCCCTCCACACCGTCGCCAATGAGTCTGTTTCCTTGAAATTGATGGCTATTCCCTTTCTGAACGCTTTAAAAATTTCTAGCTGTTCTAGATATTTCAGGCTGACCTGGTGTTCACACCGTTGTATTAAATGTGCATTATCAAAGTCCACTGTGATGTCATCATCAAGCGTGAAAGAAGCCAATGCTGTAGTGGAAAGGCATTTTTGAATTGAGTATTTGTGTTCCTTGATCCTTGCTTTAAGGCAGCATGCAGTAGCACCAATATATTCACCTGGATGATTCACACTATGATCGTAAATAGGGATAGAATGTATTCCCGGAATACAATTCCTATCAAAACAGTCCTTATCATTTTGTAAACATGAGAAAATGGTCGGCGATCTTCTGTAAGCGATAGTTTTACTTGCATGTTTAATACAACGGTGTGAGCACCAGGCCAGCCTGAAATATCTAGAACAGCTGGAAATTTTTAAAGCGTTCAGAAAGGGAACAGCCATCAATTTCAAGGAAACAGACTCATTGGCGACAGCGTGGAGGGTGTGTTATGACGTATAATGGAGGCGCATCGTACATGTCTCTATTTTTTTATATAAACATTGGAATTTTAAAACAGGAAACCAATTACACGAATAATTTTGTTAAGGCTCTGCATCGGACATGCGCATAACTTCGATGTTCAATTTTTCGAACTCTTGGAATCTAACCTGATGATGATCGTTGAAGACGGTAGAAAATGTTCATTTTTGAAGTGAATTATTGCTGGTTTGTTGGTAATTTTGTAGTTATTTTATTAATTTGTTTATCATTCATAACATTTAAAAATTTAGTAAAATACTGCTCAGTTCATTCTGAGTGTAATAGAAATGTTATGAGAAAGTTAAATATTCAAACAGCTTCTTATATATTTGTTTTATTCTACATATTTTTTTGTAAAATTAATCTTTGTGTATCAAATTTTTAAAATAAGTTTTCTGTATTTAAATATTCTTTAATCACAAATGAATGATAAACATCTGTTTTTGATAAATGACTTACTTATAAAGTTCATAGAAAGTATAATAATTTAATATATAATTATCTACAGAAATAGTTAATCATAATTATTAATGTTTAGCTACTTTTATAGATAATTGCATTATAATTATTTTCATCACATTTTATAATTTTTCTTTTTATGAAAAATGAGAGATGCTTGTTGATTTTTAAATTACATTACATTCTGTTAAAAAAAAAAAACACATATTTAAATGTATTTAATATTAAAAATAAAATTTTGCCACTAACGCCTGTATTTTCAATTTTTAGTGTGAGTCATAAACACACTATAACAAACACAATAAGCAGTGATTATCTCCATCAATCACTGTTTCAATTATCATGATTTTACACTATTTAATTAATAAATTTTATTCTTTAAAATAAATGTTTTATTGTACATAAAATTAATGATGTTATTGATATTATTATTTATTCATAAGTGTTTTCAAACTTATGATCTTCATCACTGATACAAAACTTTGAAACTTTTTCAAAAATTTATTGTTTTTATGAAAAGTTTATTTCATTTGTTTACAATTTTAGACTGTGGCCAAAAAATTAGAGACACCCCTTATTTGAAAGTAAATCAGTCCAACAGTGATGTAACAATGCAGAGTTGCTTATATAAGGTATGCTTAGCTTTGGACAACATAGTTATCATGGAAGTTAATGTCAAAAAGAGTAAGATGAAAGATTTAAGTGACTTTGAATGAAGGATGATCATCAGTGCAAGAAGAGCTGCTGTCAGCATCTCTGAAACAATGACTCTTTTAGGATTTTCTCACCCAGTATCCCAGGTGTTTAGAGAGTGGCAGTTGAAAAAAAAAACTTCAAGCAATAAGGACAATTCTGGTCAAAAAAGGCTGATGAACGTGAGAGGTGAAAGGTGATTAACACGCATAGTCTGCAGCAACAGAAGGGCAACAATACGACAAATTACAGCTGAATTCAACGCAGGTGCATCACAAAGCATATCCCAACACACAACAAAACACACTTTGCAAAAGGATGGGCTTTAGCAGCATGAATCAAGAATGCCTTTGGTATCACAGAAAAATAGGAAAAGCTGCATGTTGTGGGCCAGGAATGATGAACTTCGTCACTTGAGGACTGGAAAAAATAGCCTTGTCCAATGAATCTCGTTTCCTACTATATCATACAGATGGCAGGATCAGAATATGGCACAAACAGCATGAATTCATGGACCCCTCCTGCCAAATGACACCTCTTCAGGCTGGTGGCAGTGGAATTATGGTGTGGGGAATGTTTCCTAGAGTACACTAGGTCTCTTAATATTTGTGGACACATCTCTGAATATAACAGCTTACCTCAACATCAATGCCGATCACGTACACTAGTTTATGGCTGTAATATTCCCTGATGGAGATGGTCACTTTCAGCAGGACAATGCACATTGTCACCATACTCAATTGGTCTCAAATTGGTTTGAGGAATGTCAGTCATAGTTTAATCTGCTGCCATGGCCAGCTCAGTCCCCTGACCTCAGTCCTACAGAGAATTTGTGGGGCAAAGTCAAAAGATCATTTCAAAGCTTGGAAATGCCACCATCCAATCTGACCCAACTTAGAGCTACCATTATGTTAATATGGGCCAACATTCCTCAGCAATGGTATCAGCAGCTTGTTGAGTCCATACCAAGAAGAATATCGGCTGTGATGAGAGCTAAAGGTGGACCAACTCATTATTAGAGGATGTCTCTAATTTTTGAGCCACTTAGAGTATAAATGTGATATTTGAAGTTTGATACAATATTGTTAATTTTGCTGATTACAATTCTATCTCTGCTTTTACTTTCTGCCTGTGGGTACAAACAGGTCTTTTTAAGCAGCCTTTAATCATTGTGGATTTGGACAAGCTCTCAATGAGATGTTGAATAATGAAGTACAAGGCCTAACATTTCTAGACTAGACTATCTATGAAAAATTTTCGAGGATCTGGATTTAAACATGAGCTATTTAGAAGGGAAGATATGCATCTTAACCACTGGCCATCATTTATATAATTTTATTTAATTGTACTAATGAGAAAAATTAGAGCAAAATAAAAAAACAAAGAAATAATACTACATTAATTAAAGCTATGTTTGAATATACTTAAAACTTTTCTACTGTTAATATATGTTTACAACTGTAAGCTAACATATTAACAGTAGAAAAGTTATAAGTACAGGTAGCCCTCGGTTTACGCTAGCTCAATTTATGCCGATTCACAATAACACTGCTGAGCAATTCACCATTTTGCGGTGTAATTCTCCGATTTTCCCTATGCTAGACTGATTTTCATTTCAGTGTTGACATATTTACCGAGCTGCGACATTGCACATTCATTAAAACAAAGATTTTTATTGAATATACAGCTCTCCCTTGATAGTCCGACGTTTTTTAATCCGACATGCTCAGTAGTCTGACACACCTCCTGTCAAGGTACCCATCCCCGTTACGTGTTTGCTTGCACAGAAGCATGTTGCAACGTGAATCTCCCCATCCAATTCTTACACGATGACATACATTTTGTGTGTTTTCTGTGAGCAGTTCTGTTCGAACAGTTGGAGTAGGGAATATTGTAAGCTACTGCTAGCAAAACAATGCAAAATATGTAATTATTTTCGGTAATCCAACACCCCTTTGGTCCCATACCTGTCGGACTATTAAGGAAGAGTTGTATTTGTTTTTTCTGTTTAATATTATTGGGTATGTATACATTTGTATTAAATTAATATTAAAATACTAAACGTTTAGGTACCCACGAGTCAAGTTATTAAACTTAATATTCCAATAAATGGCATCAGAATCCATAGCGCCAATGAATGTATCTTGTATCAGTTCGTTCAGGAAAACACTTTACAATGCAATAGCACTTCCGGCAATCACAAACTATCGTTAGTGAGACAAATCTACTTCTCATTGGCCAGATGATACTTTTTTATTAGCCAGACAATATCTATCTCTCCTTAGCCACCTTGAATTTTCCTGCTCAAACTGACCTTATATATGTGCTACGGTCGACCAATCAGTGTCTCCGCTCGTCTGTGGCTCTACATCGGGTTAACGTATCCTTTCAACTATGGAAAGTTTGACGGATGAACTTTGTGAGTTAGACAATGATTGGGAACGAAGTGCAAATGTAAAAAGGAGCATTATATTTGACCATATTCTGAAATTCTCAATGAAAGAAAACAAAAATGTAAGAGATCCAAAACTAAAATTTTTTAAATAAAAACATTTCACTTTATTTTATGGTCAAATACATTTTAAAAATTAAATTTATTTGTATTTTGTATTATATTGTATTAATAAACAAAATTATTTGCTTATTTTTCACTTATGTAGAAACTAACCCTATACCTCACTGTAAATGTGGGTTTATTTTACGCCAAATTGATTTACACTGGCTTTTGTAGGAACGGAACTGCGGTGTAAACCAAGGGCTACCTGTATAAAAAATTGATTATAGTCATTATTTATTTACTTACTGATTTTAATTAGAACAATATATAGTAATATATGAGGAGGGCATTCAGAAAGCTCCCAGAAAATGTAATAAAAAAACAGCAAATTGAATTTAGCACTTTAGTTTTCAACATGTATTTCATTTAAGTTAAAGCATCTTTCCATATGGTATCATCAACCTCCTAAGAGAAAAAGATAATGTACACCAGTCTGTTGGAGTTACGTAAAAAATTAATTTTGCAAATACAGTCGACCCCCGTATAACACTGTAGGAATGTTCCGTTCTTTATGAAATTGATATCCTACAAGTCCTTAAATACATGAGCCAATCACAGCCTGGCACATATGCAGTTTACAGACTATGGCTGTTTGAAAGGTTTTCTTCCATAAAATTAATCGATTCTAGACTAATTTGACTCAACATTTCCAAAATACGTATAATTTTTTGGTAATAATCCATATAAACTATGCTATAAACAAAAAATTGTAGGATTACTTACAGAGTGTGCACCATTCGACGATGTCATTGCTTAAGCTTGTTTTTGTCGTGGAATGGCGCATCGAACAGCGGGCGCATGTTTCCTGATAAATTATTTTTCTGCGAAAAATTTGCTGAACTTTGGAGACATCATTAATATAAATATAATTTTTATGGATGTTAAATAATAAATGGATTTAAGTAGGTCCGCTGCTTGTTTAAACTCAACGGTTTGTGCAATATTTGCTATTGGTCTAGATTCGACCAATCCTGTCGTGACACGAGTCGGTGATGACGTTTTACCATTATATAGGAGTCTCTTTTAGCATGTTTATATGAATACGGTCACAATTTTTTTGACGTTATATACGAATCCGAATTATATGAAAGTACAGTAGACCCCCTGTTTTATAGGGGGGTCTACTGTACTTTTGACAGTATATAACTGTCTTCTTCAGGCAGAATTCAAGAAAACTTGTCACTTAAAGGTTTTTGTGGCTCTATTATATTCAAGAAAATTTTATGAAATTGAAATGTTTTGTTCTTTGTGAATAATTCTGCCTGAAAAGGGCAGTTATATACTGTTGAAAGTACTTGCAAAATAAATCTGGACTATAGGGAAGGTGTGGTAAAATTTCCCATTGGTATTCATTACATACTGTCCTGGCAGATCTTGCAGAATGAACCAGTGCATTATCATGATGGAACAAGATATGAAGATGAATTTTCCAGGTTGTTTTTCTTTTAAAGTTGCATACAGTTTCCTTAATTTAAAACTGTTTCAAAATAGCTTGTAATTATTGTTCTTCAATCTTCAAGAAAATCTATGAGCAACATACAGTCAGAATCCCAGAAAATTGTGTCCATTACCTTCATATCCAATCTTATGGCTTTAGCCTTTATGAAAGCATTTGATAACCATTGCTTTAAATGTTGCTTGCTCTTGAAATCAAACTGGTAGATCCAAGTTTATCACCTGTAACAATCCTGTTTAGAAAAACTTCAGAATTAACATCAAATTTGTTTAAAAATTAAAGTAATTAGTCAATGCACAATGTCAGCTGATCTTCACGTGTCAACTTAGCACCAATTGCAGTAAAAGCTTGCTTAGATTTAGCTTATCTTTTAAAGTGCTCTCTGCTGATCCAATGGGTGAATGTTTAAAGTCTGAGCTATCATTTGCACTGTTTTTACTATTGTTTCCAAAGCATGGATATTTTCTTCAGAAAGTGAAGTTGACAATCTTCCACTGGCAACTGTCATCTTTGATGTTCTGTGGATCCTCGCCAAAATGATTTATCCATTCGTAAAGAGTGATTTTCTTTGGTGCATTTTTTCTATAAAATCTGTGATAGCTGTAATAATATCAGGTTTTATTCATCCCAATTTAACTATGAATTTAATGTTAGCACTCCAAATTTAACTGAATCCAATTTTTGCAGATGCAAGGCTAATTTCAAACTGATATAACACCATGCATAAGTCTTGTGCAGTGCTGTTGCGAATTCCTGATAAAACAAGTCTCAACAAATTTATGTTCACATCAATTAATTATAAATATAGCATTTTGTTTATGAATAATTACAATTTTCTGGAAACTTTTTGAATGCCACTTGTATTGTTCTAATTAAAACTGATTATAAATTGAGTTAACATTTTTTAAACATACAATTTATTTTAATATATTTCAAAATATATAAATGTCTCATTTTATTTTAGATTGCAACTGTAGTGAGGTTGGAACATTGGATTGTAAAAGAATTACAAATTCTTGTAATTGTCATGTTGGTTATACTGGTCGGTTCTGTGAAAAATGTTCACAAGGATATTATCTAATGGCTAAGGAATGCAGAGCATGTCCGTGTACAAAATATACTTCTACTGGAAATTGCACTTTAGGTATTTATGTTATTAAAACAAATCTTTTAATTGAAATTAAAAGTTATTTCATTTTACAGTACTTATTTATCAATTAAACATGAGATTGCATTTAGAATTTGAAATCTCTCATGCAATTTGCAAAGCTAAAATTTAAAAAAATTGTAACTTGCCTAATTTGGAATATATTTTTTGGAATTAATCTTATGCAACTATTTTTTCATTATTTCTTTTGCATTGTAACAAAGTATTTTAATATAAGTAGTTTTTTTGTTTTTTTTGGTGATACATATGACTTGTATCTGAGATTTTATGTTGGGTAATGAATAAAATACATCATATGTTAATGTGATCTTGACTATATATCAAAATTTTATACCGAGTGGGCCTTTAAAAAGCATTAGAAAAATTTTGGCATTAATAATAAAAAAATTTATTATTTTGTATTTTGCAGTCAATGATAAAATTATTGTATGAATTGTATTAATGCAAGTTTCATAAACTGTTCAACATTTAAGTGTGACTCATTAACGATTGTAGAAAAAGTACAATATGATCAATTCACCAATAAGTCATATCAAAGTGAAAATTTTGAAAAGAGTATTAATTAATTAATTTAATTAAACCATAAATTTTACAGATTTATATTTTTATATTGCAGTGATAATCTTATTAATTGAATAAATTAATGCATTATAATGAAATGAAAACTGCTTTAATAAATATAAAGTATTATAAATCTTAAAAAACATTATAATTAATTTGATCTGACTTTTAGATAACCACAGTTTAAAAACATCATCTAAATCAACAATCATAATTATGAATTCATTATAATAACTATATTAAACAGTTATAGCTTAAAAATTAAAATACCAATTGAGTAATAATAATTAATTCAATGAGAAATGAAATTAATTTATATATATAATGTATTAATAATGAAAACGCTTTAAGATGCAGTCTTTTTTATTTAAACTTCTAACATTTTTAGACTACTTTATTGATCTTCCTCAGGAAAATCAAACATGATTATATAACAAACTAAACTTATTCCAGAACGTTTTTAAAAAGTGTTCTGGAATAAAATGCAGCGGTTAAAAGCAATAGGCACACAATTTTGTCAGTTATGTATATATGGTTATATAGATATTAGCAGCTATTTAGTTATGTGAGGATCCGAATCCAGACTTTCCATGTATTTACATCATTTTGTTCATAATTTCACATTGTAGCTATACTTTTGTTCAATAACTGTCAACTTTTACACCTGGGAGCTAAACATTTGTTAAGTTCTCAGGCCTAATAATGAAGCTTTCTCATCACCTTTTGACCTAATATCTCACTTTCACCAGTACAAAATTAGAACAGAACAACAAAGTGACGCAGTCGTCGCCCCGTCCTCGAAGAGATCAGTCTCAAGTTCCGTATCTTTTTCCGTGTGCGTTGTGCCTATTTTCTGGATTAACATCGACCCAAAATACTTGATTGTCTAACTGGATTAACTTCGTTGTCAAGACCTACTAGCAACTCACTAAAACTCAAGGTATTTATCGCCATGCGCAACTTATGTAAACTCTCTCTCTCTCTCTCGAGAACCGCGAAACTGTAACAGAACTCTAAAATCCAATTTAATATCTATTTTATAACAATTGTAGCACAGATCTCTAAAACTAGCCTAGTTAAAATCGATATATTTTATATCCTGTATGGCCTATAGTTACGTATTAAACCATTGTTACGTTAAAGAGTCTCTGAGTGAGTCACTTTCGGTGCGCAGTCTCTCTCTCCATCCCAAATCCATTCGCTCACACACGTGATCGTTCATGCGAGAATACAACGGTTTCTGTGTCTGTCTTGACGAAACTTGTCATTGCGATCTTCGCCGACATGATGGCGACCCTTCGGTCACGTGGTGCCAAAGTATAGGGAGGCCCTTCAGCATTGTCACAGTAAATTTATTATTAATTACCTATTCATTTTGTTCATAAGATGATTGTAATTATTAATAAGGCACAGTAGCTGTAAAAGAAGATTTTAGCAATGTTCTGGAATAAGTTTCATTTGTTATATAATAATGTTTGATTTTCCTGAGGAAGGTCAATAAAGTAGACTGAAAATGTTAGAAGTTTAAATAAAAAAGACTGTATCTTAAAGGGTTTTCATTGTTGATTGATTTAAGTGCAGATAAAGAATATATAATTTAATTTAATAAAATGATTCTTTATAGAATGAAGATGGAATTAGTCTTTTTATGTGCTTAATTTTTCAAAATAATTACTACACTATAAGCAGTAGACCAGACTATATTTGATAAGAAATTGTTTAAAACTTAAATACTTTAGTTTTTATCAGTTATATTTAATATTCTGTAATTTGCTATTGGTTTAGTAGTATCATATTAGATAGTTCTAATTTATGAGATTTTTAATTCTGAAATTTGAGATGTAGAGATTTTATTATAAACACATATGTAGTAGATATATAAAATGGTTTACTTGCAAACTTGAATATTGAAATAATGAAAATTTGTTAGATTATCCAGTATTAAACACAATATTATTTTGTAGAAAGAAATTTACTAAATGTATTGGGTATAAAAATATCCACTTTTTATAATACTTTCACTTTAGTATTTTATAATTAATTAGTAAACTTTTATAAATATAAAAATTTTACATTTAGTAAGTAATAAAAATTTTTAAAATTAGTCACTTTTAGAATAACAAATTGCAAATTATATTCTATTGATAAATTGAAACATTGTTAAAAATATTTTTTAATGTACAGATGATTCTTAATGTTAAAAAAATAACATGTATTTGTTTTGGCAAAAAATATAAACAATAGTTTCCAAACAAACAAATGCTAAATGTTTCATTTTTTTCTAACTTGAGAACAAAATCGTTTAATATTGACAATTCTGTTGAAGAAGTCAACAAAGGTTAAAAGTTATCTGTTCATATTTTGCACTCTTTCTGTTTGGTCCAGTTTTTAATTAAAATTTCTTACAGAAATTTATTGAAATTTTAATGATTCACTGGAATTTTCTTTTAAAAGATTTGATAAATTACATTTGAGTCATTGATAGCGATTTACTGTATATATACAATTTTGCTGTCATAGATCGTAAACAAATTTTCTTAAGAAAAGATATATTTATAAAAATCATTGTTTAGTGAAAGTTTACCAACTATTTATTGTATATGCTCAAAAAAGATGAGAAGAAATGTGTAATTCTGGAAACCAAATTTAATTTTTATTCAGTAACATTTTTGTTCTTTTATAAGAACATCATCAGTTGTATGTTAGAACTAATGTTCTTATAAAAGAACAAAAACATTACTGAATAAAAATTTAATTTGGTTTCCAGAATTAAGAATTTTTTTTCTTTTTAATCTTTTTGAATATGGTGTCAAATTCAAGTGATATTTTTGTGTATATTCTCAAGTTCTTTACAAATAAAAAGTTACATTTATATCATAAATACTTCAAACCAGATATTTAAAGCATAATATCTAATCTCAAAATTATACTCACTAGTGACCATATGAATATAATCATTAAACACTGTGGATGGTTCCTGGTTTGCATCTGACCAACAGGTTGGCCATGCAAAGTTTGTCGTATTTCCTTCACATGTCTAACATCAAAATAGGGGCTAGTTTCTCATAGAAAAGACCTCCCAGGAGGTGCTCTTTTGTTTGTTGCCTTATATTATCAAACAAAAGAAACTAATCTCGGAAATAAAGTATGCTCTACTTATTGTAATTACAGATATTGCTACCAGTTGTTTAATGTTATTAGAATTAGCTTAAAGCAAAGCATTTAAGTTACTAATAATAATTATTAATGTTATTAAAATTATAACATTAAGAAATAATGTCTTGCTTGCATTGCTTATGTCTTCATCTGGTGTAGTATAGTATTTTTTGATAACTTGAAGTTGAAGGGACAGAAAGTTTTAGTGTTAGTGAATTTTGAGTTATGGAAAGTTTGAAAATATCATAATATAAACAATATAGTTAGACTTAAATACATTATTTTTTTAGATAATTTTCAACAGCTAAATACTCACATTTATGCTCTTTTTTCAGTCCTATCTGATTCTGTCATTCATTGAGTCACTCAGTGGAATATCAAATTCTTCTGCAATTTCTAATATCTTTTGTTCTTACTTTCCTCCATGTCTTTATGAGGATAACTTTTCTGATATTGACAAAATCATTAGTTTTCTCTTGTTCATCATTTCTATCTACTTTGAAATGAAAATAGTCAATATACTGCTTGTATCAATACAATCAATGTATTGACTATTTTCATCCAAAATTGGTCAGTATCAATGATCAAAATGTCAACATACAATTCAAACCTTACTGTAAAAATTATACAGGATGAATATTTAGTTTCAAGTAAGGAGATATGCAATAAAAAACTCTTATTTGATTGGCCAATAACTCAGAGGTGTTTATTAATTTTAGGTTAAAATGTCATTAAAATTTGAATTTTAAGTTGTGTAGTCAGAAGCATAATTCTATACAATACCAGTCTTCAGTTTTATGATATCATCATCTATCTCTTGAAATTGCAAAAGAAAACATACAAAATTAGACATGAAATAATCTCCAAATCATAAATTTCAAATTAATGAAATGTGATCTCAAAACTACTGTGACTTTTAGAAATATCATAATGCATTGAGTCTGAGATTTAAGTTGGAACAAAAATAAAATTGAGTGAAAGAAGTTCAATTTATCAAGACTCCTATACTAGGTAGCAGTGTCAACTGTGTAGCACACAATTCACTAACATATACATTGTTTATTATTATTATTAATGTTAAATTGAAGATTTATTAAATCATTTTAACGTGTCTTTTTAATGTCAATAAAATCATGCAAGTCCCAAAGTGATTACAATAAACAGTCTGCTGTATTTAAAATATTTTTGAACAAAATTTTCTATTGATTTAGGAATTGTTGAATGTTAAACTTTAATTATTTATTTTCAATAATAATAATATTTGTAATTAAAATAAAATTATTTCAACACAGATTCACATGGTAATGTAGAGTGTAATTGTCTTCCTGGACATCGTGGTTCAGATTGCCAGCTATGCACTGCTGGATATGAATGGAAAGAAAATCATTGCATTCCGTTTAATTGTTACAGCAATACAATTTGTAAGAAAGATAAAAGTGCTCCAGGATGTGAGGAATGCACATTATTTGAAGAATCTTCTAATCATCTTCCTCCAATACCTCATAAATCTGGTAAAAAGATTTTTATATATTAATAAATAAGTAATTAGTTCAAATAATATAGGATATCTACAATTTATTGACTGACTGAATTAAGATATTTGATAAAACATAACCATAACAAGTATAGGAAAATATTTTTTTCAGCAAATACAGCAACCCAAAAAGTTGTTTTATCACAAAGCTAAAAGGATTTAAGAAATATAATAAATTTCAACAAGGAGTACTTTCAGTAGTACATACAATATTCAATCTGTAATTAATTTCAATCATAATGTATCTTGTTATTTATGAGTCTTTCTTGTTTCTCAACATATCTTGGAAGACTGAGCAGTGGGCTTCCACTGACCAATGTTTCAATTCTGCATTGTTGATAATCTTTTCACATATTCTGTCCTATATGTAACCCTATGAAATACTCTGTCATGAAATCTGTTGGAGATTGGAATAGGGACATGGCAGCCAATTCATTTACCAGGACATTCTTAGAAACAAATTTCTGGGCATTCCTAAAAATTTTTTGTTGCTGTATTCAATGAAAAGAATCTCATGTTACGTGTTCTGATTAATTTTTTACTTTTCCAGCTGTTATATATAACAGAGAGAAAATATGGTAATTGGTCAAAAAATGACCCTCCCCAAGATTTTTACATTTCTAGACTTAGAACACCTTAAAATGTCAAGATGTTTAATGTGTGTGGGAAGGGTACAATTTTGTTCATCCTCTTTGAGGCTTAATAACTCCTGTGCTTTCTGTCAAAAATTTATGAAATTTTGCAGGGAGGTTTGTTTATTAGGAGGATTGATGCTATTAAATTTTGGTAGTTAAAGTTTGAGGAGGAGATAAAGGGAGATCATGTGTTATATCTCAAGTAGGATTGGACTTAATGATGATTTTACTTGCTAACATTTACAATTTTTTATAAAACCCATCTGTACACTCAAAATTAAGCATTTTGCCATTTTATAATAGTTAAAAATATAAAAAGTTTTTTAATAAAATATGATAACAAATGGTGCTATTAAATGTTGTTGGAAAAGTTAAGTAACTTGTTGCTGAAGTTTTTACTAAGAATTATATTCTGATCAATAAATTGTAGATATCCCCATTTAATTAAAATATATCCAAGTAGTAGGATTATAAATATCCATAAAAATGTTGTAAACTTTTTAATGAAAGGAAGAATTATCAATAAAATATGGTCAAAATATTTATAAATATTAAAAATATATTACAGATAGGACAATAGCAGATGGGACTGTACCTCTTATTGCAGTTGTTGTCACTCTTGGTATTTTAGTATTGGTTGCATCAATTGCTACTTGTTATCGTTATTGGACAATTCGTCGAAACCGTCCACGCATACCATTTTGGAGCATAGAATTACAGGACGATAATCCTCCAAATTGCAACTATCAGCATCTAGATGTTTCAACAAATAAAATTATTGAAACACCAACAAGTTCATTGGAAGCAGGAAAATTGTATTCACCTTCATCTCCAAAGACTTATAATGCCATCAATGTTTGAAAAGTTTTAATTGTGATTGACCAAAAACAAACAAAAACAAAAACTAATACATAACTATGCATTTGTAAATGAAATGCATGAAAATTTTTTAAAATTGTGAAAAATGAATTAAACTCATATTCTAGTCTGTGCCTTTTGCTTCTGAAACCACCATGATATAAATACTCAATTATGGCACATTTAAAATATAAAAATATCCATAAAAATGGAATATTTAATAACTTGAAAAGTATTTTATATATGTATACAAAACTTCATTTTTTTTAATTTTAAAATCATAATTTACAAAATTTACAAGTAAAAATAAATGATTGAATATTTTTAATTCCTGAAAATATGCAAATCATACTTTATCACTCATTAATAATAGTCATTAGCTCAGGTGTCATAATTAAAAAAATATGTAAATTAAAGTGAACTTTTTATGTAAAATTCAAGTGTTTTATTTAATGTAGGCACATTGTATTATAAATATTGCATGATAAATGTTGTGAAGTACAGTGAATCTTGATGTATTGTGATCTGTTATACAAATATATATATAAAGTGCCATTTATTTGTTATATACATTCTTATTATGTACTTGCAGTTTTTTGCAATGTTCATTATTAATGTATTATATTTGAATACCATCATCTTAATATTTATAACATGTGACAAATCAACAATTTAGTCAAATTGCAAAATGCATAACATATCAATTATACGAAAGTTATAAGTGATAACTTTAACTCAAAGAATTATTGAGGATATTCAAAAATATATTTAAAGTTTTAATATAAGATGCTCAAATTTTATAGAAAAAAATAAAACAAAATAAATCTGATTGTATAAGCAAAGTAAAATGCAGTTGCTCATTTTATATTCTAAATTTATCTTAAAAATAAATAAGTCACAGGAATTTTACCATTTTCCACAGCAAATTTTGCCATATTTTCGTAGCATTTGATACAGGACACAAAACAATGTTTTTTAATAAGTCATTGTTTCCTCAAAATGTTCCAGCAACTAAATCAATGACATTTGTATTAAATGACTTCCATAAGTAATAGATAAAATACAGTAGTAAAGGTAGTATTTATAAAATATATATATAAGCTAATATAATTTATTGTAAAATGTTGAAATGTAAATTAATAATAGATACTATGCACAATTGCATATCAATGAAAATAAAGTTTGATTTCCTTTTAAGCTTGTTGTATTAAATCAATTACTAAAAAAATTCACAATGTTTTGTCTTTAAATAAGCTTGAAACAAAATCCACAAATTTCAATTTCTCAATTTTCCAACATGTAGATTAATGTATAATTATATTTAGACATACTCAATATTTCTGTTGTAGATTAAAAATAGGGTCATTTCATATAAGAGATTATCCTTAAAGAGTGAAGAGAAAGAAAAACAAATTACAAATTTTAGGTTATTAATAATTGATTGGATAGACTATTAAAGAGTAAGGACACACTTAGCACAATGAGGAATTTGGACTCTCTTTTCAAGGATAGTTTTTGTCAAAAACTAAACTTGAAACTATTAAACTTGCTGTGAATCAAAGTCTGCCATATGGTTGTAAAAGACTAGCTAGGCCATGAGCCAAAAATACAATCCAGTATAATTTTGAAGCCATAATTAAAATTTAACATACCGTATTTACTCGCATATAAGACGAAGTTTTTATCCATTTTTCACTGCTTCAAAAACCTAGATCGTCCTATATGCACAAGTGAAGGATTCATTTCATTTTTGTAAATGGTATTCGCATTTTTTTCTGGATTCTCACCTTTTGGTGTCTAAAAACAAAAGTATTTTATCTGGGTCGTTTGAATCGTTCTTGTGTATTGTCAGGAGTAAAGATGAATAGCAATAGGAAAAGCAAAGCTTTTGAATTGAATTTCAGAATTACATGAGAGTCTGATATAAGTTTTAATTCATTCCCACATAAAAACAGATGATTATTTGGAAATCAGAATTCAGAGAAACTCATAAGTGTAATCGATGAAGAGTGAATTCAACTGTTAAGAATTGGCAAAAAAAAGGTTCACGATTGTCTGGCTTTATGTGAACAAATTATGTTGTTGATTTTACAAGATTTTTCCATAAAGTGTAAAATGCCAGTAATTTTTGCGGGATAATGTGTGCATTTACATGCATTTGATAATGTTTTATTTGTGATTAAACAAAATAAAATCAGAATTGTGTTAATGTATCTAATTTTCTTTATTTTGATCTTTAAAGTCACACCTCGTCTTATATTTGAGTAAATACGGTATCTTGTATTATTCTTGCATTCTGTTTTTTTTTTCTTTGAGCAAATGTTAGTATTTAAAAGCATATTAATACCTAAAAATACATTGTTAGTGATATCTTTTAAATCAATTGTATTTGATGTTAGCAGCCAGATGGCTGGCAGTTAAGATGTCAGTTTACTACTATAGAAGAAAGACCCAGGATTGAGTCCAGGCAAACAACAACAGTAATTTTTTGTGGGTGGTTTATCCTAGATATCCCTTTCCTACTGCTTGACTGTCTCACTGTGAGCCTGACCAAACCCATGATGGCCCTGGGAAAAAGCACAATGCCCACAGGGAGGAAAGAGTAAAAAATATGGAACAATTTTTTTATTCATTTTCCAAAAAGATTCATAGCAAATAAAAAATTTTTTATAGAAACATTATATTTAAATGTATTTAATCCATTCAATAAGGATGGGAAAATAATTTTTGTTATACAGGGTGTATTTTTTATCTTGAGACAATGAAATATCTTAATTGGATCTCATTATTTTGGAAAAAGGTATAGAAAAAAGTTGTAGGGTGTCCAGGGGAAATCAAATGGTGACCTCAGACTTGACCTTCGATGTCATTTGGAGGTGAAGTCTTTTTTTTAATGGGAACACATATTTTTGACCCCGGAAATAGAAAGAGCAGGAAATTTTACATTCAGATATACCCTTGATCTTAAGTCTAGGTCAAAGGTCAGTATTATTTTAAGGTTAAAATTAAAAGCTTTTACTAATGGGAGACCATATTTTTTATTACTGGAATAGACAGGGAGATAAAATTTACATTTTTTCACAACCTTATTACTTTCACCTTTAAAGGCATTCACTACTTTTAGCATTACCCAGGAGTAACAATGTGGACATAGTAGTTTTCTGCATCTTTTAAGGTGCTTATTTTCAGTCACCTTGCCTTTCACTATTGGGGTGTATGTTTTCGGTGAGTCACTTTACTTCTCACCATTGCTTGAGATATTGGTTTTGGGGAAAATTTTATAACAAATGTTCAAACTGATGCTTTTCCACTTCAATGCATTTATTGAACTGCGCTTAAAATTATCGAGTTTGAGATGACCTTCAGAAGTCAAATTCGGAATACTCAAGGTCATAGCTGATTGTGAAATTTTACCTGCCTGTCTATTCCAGTAATAAAAAATATGGTTTCCCATTAGTAAAAGCTTTTAATTTTAACCTTAATATAACCTTGACCTTTGACCTAAATCGTAAGATCAAGGGTATATCTGAATGTAAAATTTCCTGCTCTTTTCATTTCCGGGGTCAAAAATGTGTGTTCCAATTGAAAAAAAAACAGAAGTGACCTCCAAACGATCTTGAAGGTCAAGGTCACGTCTGAGTTCACCAATTGATTGCCCCCTTGACACCCTACATTTTTTCTATACCTTTTTCCAAAATAATGAGATCCAATTAAGATATTTCATTGTCTCAAGATAAAAAAAATACACCCTGTATATATTTAAGAAATATGAATAAAAGTAAAGGCTATATTCTGAATATTTATTTTAAAACTTTTAATATTTTAATTTAGATGGAACATTTAAGTGAACACTCACATAATTTAAAAATTTATGTATTTAAACATATATTTGGAATTTAAATAAATATTGGATTGTAAATCATAAAATTTAAACTTTCTAGTTCTTAATTTCGGCAAAATTTTCTGGATCAATGGATAAAATGCATGCAAACGTTAATAAAAATCTATGATATCAACTGTAATAACACCTTTATTTGAACTGTTTTTAATTATATATTTGCTTTTTTATAATTTATGACTCAATATTGTATCTTTCTAAATGTTGAACGATAGTTCACACATACAAATTCTTCAAATTCTGATATAATATAATCACCATTTCATTTAGATACTCGTGACGTCGCATGCCTCGCAGAAAATGCTACAACGTAAATGACCACATAATCCATAGCTTCGAAATAGTGGTTGAAAGCATGATACTTTACTGGTATGCAGTTTAGAAGTTACCGGTACATCTCAAATATGAAAACCTATCACCGTAAATTGTAGATGTTATAAAATAAGTAAAAAATATTACTGAGAGGAACTTCATGTTTGCAAGAGACAATGCCAATCGAGGGCAATTTTGTTTTGGTCACATTACTTCATTTATTGTCTTTATTAAATAATAATTAAATATATAATAATAATAATACTAAATGTTAAATAAAGTCAGAAAAAATTAAATAGAAAACGAGCAATTATTTATAGTGACATTGTTACTAGGGTTTCTCAAACGGGATTCTGGAATCCCGGTTGTTTTTTTAACCCGGAAATTTTTCTTATCCCGAGAAATCCCACAAATTTCTTAAAAGTTCACTTTTTTCTTATTTTGTGTTAAGATTGAGGATATTTTGCAAATAGAAAGCATAATTAACCAGTGGCGTGCCGTCGGAAAACTTTGAAAATGTTAACAACGGGTTCGGCCGAACCTTTGTGAACCCCCTGAATATCACCACTGCATCCACCCTAGGTCCTAGGCTTCCACCAGCTAAACCGGGTGAGGTTGGTGTTCTGTAAAGCGCATGCGCAAATCTGGCTGTTTGGAAGTTGACAATACAGCGCTTCCACTTTGCCACTAATATTCGAATACACAATAGCAATCTTATCTTTTTTTTCCCGTGTAGTATATTTTTGCGGGATAATGTGTGCATTTACATGCATTTGATAATGTTTTATTTGTGATTAAACAAAATAAAATCAGAATTGTGTTAATGTATCTAATTTTCTTTATTTTGATCTTTAAAGTCACACCTCGTCTTATATTTGAGTAAATACGGTATCTTGTATTATTCTTGCATTCTGTTTTTTTTTTCTTTGAGCAAATGTTAGTATTTAAAAGCATATTAATACCTAAAAATACATTGTTAGTGATATCTTTTAAATCAATTGTATTTGATGTTAGCAGCCAGATGGCTGGCAGTTAAGATGTCAGTTTACTACTATAGAAGAAAGACCCAGGATTGAGTCCAGGCAAACAACAACAGTAATTTTTTGTGGGTGGTTTATCCTAGATATCCCTTTCCTACTGCTTGACTGTCTCACTGTGAGCCTGACCAAACCCATGATGGCCCTGGGAAAAAGCACAATGCCCACAGGGAGGAAAGAGTAAAAAAGATATGGAACAATTTTTTTATTCATTTTCCAAAAAGATTCATAGCAAATAAAAAATTTTTTATAGAAACATTATATTTAAATGTATTTAATCCATTCAATAAGGATGGGAAAATAATTTTTGTTATACAGGGTGTATTTTTTATCTTGAGACAATGAAATATCTTAATTGGATCTCATTATTTTGGAAAAAGGTATAGAAAAAAGTTGTAGGGTGTCCAGGGGAAATCAAATGGTGACCTCAGACTTGACCTTCGATGTCATTTGGAGGTGAAGTCTTTTTTTTAATGGGAACACATATTTTTGACCCCGGAAATAGAAAGAGCAGGAAATTTTACATTCAGATATACCCTNTTAGAGGGACGTAGTGAGATAGCGGAGACAGCAGACAAATCAGCCAAAAGTAGCGACTTTTGAAATTTTGTTTATTTATTTTTTGAGAAATTTAAATTTATGTTTATAGTTTTCAAATTTATAGATATTTCTCTACTTTATAGAGCTCTCTGGCGACGACTAATATTATTACGATATATAAAACTGTATTTCTAGATTTTTCTACAGTGTGCAGAGCTAGAAATCTGTAAAGATAACATTTTGTAATAAAAATAAATCTGCCCGGGGATTTTTTTAATTGCTAAATAGATAACGTGGTAACTCTCGAATAAAATCTTAGTCTCGAGGTTGTAAAAGGCGTGCAGAAATTCTGACATAACTTTTTGCTTTATATTAGTACCCATATGTGTTGTATACCTCAACGGCGGTAAGCGAACTATGCGGCCTCGAAGGGCCTCGAAGGGGCCCCCGAGGTCTTTAATATGATACTGGAAAAAGGCTAATTTTTGCTTTCTCTATGGCTCTTCTTTATAATACATGAGTGTTGCTGATTTAAAAAAAATCAGCTGCAGATCTCGCTGTTAAATATAGCAAAGATTTAAAAAAGTACGAATTCACAAGTGAAATTGAAAGTTTTAAGTTTGAAGTAACGACTCTTATACAAAATATAGAAACTGCGTTTTCGCTTAATATTCTACAGGCTCTTCGTGATTTTGGTTTAGTTGAGTCTTACCCAAATATCAATGTCGTTCTTCGAATATTTCTAACTCTTCCCGTTTCTATTGCTTCGTGCGAGAGAAGTTTTAGCAAGTTAAAATTAATAAAAAATTTATTAAGATTAAATATCGGGCAAGAACGATTGTCCAATATTTCTATTATTTCAATAGAATACATTATCATTAAAAATACTAATTATGATCATGTAATTAATGAATTTGCTGAAATGAAAGCCAGAAAAGTTCAATTAAAATAAATCTTATTAAAAGTCTATTGTAATATATTTGTTTTATTATTTTCCCAAACCAAATAAATTAAGGGGCCTAAATTCAAATTCTTGCACAGGGCACAGGAATGGCTAGTTACGGCTCTG
>NW_019385239.1:261295-279166 GCF_000671375.1 Centruroides sculpturatus | reverse complement strand
TATCTGTTCGTTTCAACGAGTTACGGCTAATAGATATATTATATCTAAATAAATAGATGTTATATGTTTTTATCAAAGCAAGAATTGGCATTTAGAGGGCATATGGAATATATTGGATCTAATAACAGAGGTAATTATATTGAACTTGTTTATTTATTAAGTACATCAGATAAATAATCTATTAAAAATACATTTAAAGAAAGAATTAACTGATTGTCCCTGGAAGGCGGCTTCTTATAGAAACACAGCTTCCCTATCATCAAATGTCACGGCACGCCACTGTAATTAACTCATAAACTGTCAGCATACATTTGTATCAGTGGCGTGCCGTGACATTTGATGATAGGGAAGCTGTGTTTCTGTAAGAAACCGACTTCCAATGGCAATCAGTGAATTGCTCATGATGGTTTAGGATCCATTCGTATTCGTTTGTTCGATAAGCCAGTAAAAACCGTAGACTTCTAAATGTATTTTTCATATCACAATTACATTCTGAATCGCTAGCCACGATATAAGGGCTACAATTAAAAATAAAATAATAATAAAAACTTACTTGGTAAAATATGCGGTGGATGTACTGTACAGTACAAAATATTTTTCAATTGTATGAATATTCTTTTTAAAAATTTATAATTAAATATAACCTTATAAAGAAACGTACGTAAAAATAACATAAAATCTTCTTTACTTTTTAAATCTTAAAACAATCCACTTAGTCAAATAGCTCCCTACGAGTGGCAAATGGATGGAATCAAAGTAGGTTGCACGGCACGCGGACTGCCAGATCCCGAGGATGCCGATACCGGTCAATGTCAAATGCCTCTTTTGTCGAATCACTCGTATATCTCAAAGGACGCGACAGGGTTGTTGAACATTTAAACGTTTCTCACCATAGCTGTTAAAAATCGAAATATGTTAAACTTAATAGATTGCCCGTCGTTTGTTTTCTAACTAATTCGTTTTAGGACTAGGTGTCCACGGAAATTTCCAAAATATACTTTTCAGTCACTCTCATTGAACTGGAAAAATTTGTCTTTATTACATCTAATATTACGAAGAAATCAGTCTTCACTGTACTCGGCTAGAGATTGGTTCGGTTAAGCTTTTAAGTAAAATTCCGGCTCTTTCACAGGATTTTATTTATGTCCCTAATTCCCTAATCTCTTAATTATTTAACTACTTCTTAAGTAGAAATAAGTCGAAACCGGTTACTTTGTACTCGAATATTTGTAGTCTTGGGAAAAAAGTGGAAAGACAAATTTTTATGACAAACGGATACATAAATCGTAAATTTAAGGAAAATAAATTATAGAGCCTTTTCTGTAACTCGTGCATCTCTCTCGTTCATTAAATTTAGTTGTAAATGATGCTGAAAAGTGCGGAATAAAAATATCAAATATTTTAATGGAATTTTTTTTTAAACTCATGTCAACTATTCAGAACTATCATAAAAATATATCAACCCAACCGATAGGAGTTTTTACTAAGTTATAAATCTAATCATGATTCACATGATCGGGCGACGGCGGCCAAATATCTAGCAGGCAGGCGGCTAACAGCCCATAACCGGTCATGGATAGAATCGTTGTAAGCGTTATAGGTGTGTAGCTTCCACCAGCTAAACCAGGGGTCGCCAAAGTGGTCGACATCGACCCGAGAGGTCGATGTAACATTATTGGGGGTCGATGGAAAGATTGTAACGAAGTGTTTCTTTTTTTTTTTTTTTTGCTTGTACGCAAATCAGAAAGTCAGAAAGTTTTTTTTTTTTATTTGGTCATACACTTGCTCTTGTAATAAAACTTTACGGTGAGGGTCAACGTGAGGTTTTGGAAAGTTGTTGAGGGTCGACGGTTAAAAAAGTTTGGCGACCCCTGAGCTAAACCGAGTGAAGTTGGTGCTCTGTAAAGCGAATGCGTATAATCTTGCTGCTTGGAAGCTGACCCGGTTTCGACAATACAGCGCTTCTATTCCGCCAATGATATTCGAATATACAATAGCAATCTTATCGTTTTTTCACATGTAGTANTGCTGCTTGGAAGCTGACCCGGTTTCGACAATACAGCGCTTCTATTCCGCCAATGATATTCGAATATACAATAGCAATCTTATCGTTTTTTCACATGTAGTACAGAAATTTGTAATAAGATACATAATGCGGTTATAATAAAATATTAATTTTAATTAATCCAAAATACGTTAAAATATGAAAATAATCGCGCAATATGTATTTATTTTTTAGAAAATACAAGGGAAGCGGCGCTTCCACCGTTTCCAATGACGGCACTCTACTGGTATTTATTAATTTTAAACCTACTTATTAGTTCTTTTTAATTTTTGCTCGTTATGGCATGTCACAAATGGTCAATAATCAATACGTAGCTTATTTGTGGCAGGACTCTCAAAGTTCTTCTTTACCTGTAATATCTAGAATAATTGTGCTTATACTGTCTTAATTTTTAACCATGCCCAGTAGCTTCAATAACTGCGTAACTCCAGATTGTGCAAATTGGGCAAGGATACAAACGAGTACGAAGTTTGCAAGTATGAAGTTTTTCTCCATAATCTGATTATTAAAGACAAACGAACTGCCGAATTATTGGGCTATGATGTTTCTATTCTAGACAAATCAAGAATACTAGAGAGCAAAAGAATGTAAGGTCGCCGACTTTAGGGGGCAATACGTTAATTGCGCGTCAGGAAAACCTAGGGTCAAGTCGTACTTGGGTGGTGAAGGCAGGAGACAAGGATGACAAGTGTCTTACACGAAAACCGTTTATTTTGACAAGGTTAACTTACATAACAGGAATAACAAGAATAAGTTGGAGGGACGTCCGCTGTTACACTTGTGGGTGCCCCGGGGCTTGGTCGAAGGAGGGTCCGGTGATAGTCGGGCGATGTCCAGTGATTTGACGGGCGATGTCCGCTGAATTGACGGGCGATGTCCGACGATGGGGTCCTCACTTCTTTCTTCTTAAGACGGCGACGGAGCTTGGGTGGTCGTATACGGATGACCTGGCGTCTGGGAGAGAATCGGCTGAGAATCTCTCGCTGTCCTTGAGATTCGGGGTTTTTATAAGATTTTCCTCGAATCTCACCCTTTTGATTGGTCCCGTTCACCCTCTCCCTTACCCCGATTGGTCATTCTTTTGTTTCTAGGCGAAACTCGAGACCGATCCGGGTCGGGAAAAGGTCGGAGAGGTGATGACGGGGCTTTTAATGTTCGCGCTCGTATTTTACTCCGTTATGGCCCTTCTCTCGGACATCTTTGAACTTAAACGGTCCACCAGATGCTCTTGTGACCACTTATCCCCTACCGCGTTCGGACTTAACAGATGTCCCTTTTGTTCTTAAATCCCCTTTTTCTCGATTGCTTCGACCCGACACTTGTTTGCGGGCATCTCGACAAAGCTCTCTCTCCCTGTCGACATTCCCCCCCTGCTGCTTATCATCGTGCCGCGTTTGTTTTACAATACGGGAAAAAGTTTTCTTCCCATCTGGGTTCTGTCATTAACATACCCTCTTGACCCGATTCTATCTTCGAAATTTTCCGACGTAAAAGTTTCGTAATTAGTCGTAATTTCGACGCGCTTTTACGACCCTCACAAGAAGTATACAATCTCGAAAACGAACTAAAAATCTTCCAGGCTACAGGTGAAAAAACACATAACATCTGTCTTCTCTTAAATGCATTAACTCGATTCCAATCACATCAATCGATTCAGAAAGGGCATTCTCGGTAGCAGGACTTTTCATTACTAAAATAAGAATTAGATTGAGTGATCAGAGTATTGACCATCTTTGCTTTTTAAAATCTTATAAAAATTTACAATATTTTGTATTATATTTTATTTAAAAAACGAAAATTACCTTCTAAGTTAGAAGTTTGATCTTTTAATTTTTAACTCAATTCAAAACATTTTTTTTTGTTGTTGTTGTATGCAGTTTCCAGCAAACTTTAATTAATTTTTTTCTATTTGTGAAAATTTCTACGTTATTTAAAGGTAATTTTTATTATAGGCCTATAGACCTAACACAGCATTATTAATATGATTTTGGAGGTTACAAAACTTTAAAATTACTTTAAAAAATGNAAATGTAAATACCCTGCACTGAGGTGATGTACGTAATAAACAAGGGAGCAAGCCGAATCCCAATGGGAGCTCTGTACTTCAGATATACTAATAATATATTCTAATAATATTAATATATTATAAAAATAGCAGATTGTCATTGGCAACGGCAAAAGAGTGGAAACGTCATTCACACTTGTTCACAGAAAGTCCATTGTTTGCCTAACGTAACTGCCAAACAGAAAGTCCGTTGTTTGCAGCCAGTCCGTTGCTCGAGTCACGTAACGGCCAAATAGAAAGTCCGTTATTCGAGGCGTATGTTATACGAGGTACCACTGTATGTCCTGTTTGGACGAAACAAATTTTGCTCAGTATACGACTTTTGTTCGGTATATGACTTAATTCAATTATACATGCCATCTATGAACAAGTAGCACTATCGATTTAGTAGACCAGACTAGACATTCGTGGTGCCGCAGTTTATAACTTTGTTAAATTTCTTCTGATCTTAATTTGTAAGTAAAATTTTATTATTTTTATTAATCATGAATTGCAAAAAGGCAAATGAAAAGCAACAGAAAACTAAAAAAAATTACTAGAATCACAATGGAACTGAAAAAAGATATTGTTGAGAAATATGAAGATGGTATGCATGTTTGAAATTTTAACTGTTGCATACCATATTCTGAGAACGACAATATCGACAATTATGAAAAATAAAGACATTATTAAATCTGCTAACGTTGCAAAAGGGGTTAAATCAATTTCTAAACAGAGATTGAAGACATTAGATCATGTTGAGAAATTGTTTTTGCTTTGGATAACTGAAAAATAGTGTGCTGGCGACAGTGTATCAGAAGCAATTACTTGTGATAAAACTAAAAAGATGCATGCTGATCTCATGAAAAATCAAGCAGGAACTAGCCAGGAAAGTGAGGTTTTTAAAGCCAGCCATTTTTTTTACATGAGAAATGGATTAATCATTTTTACATTACTTCTTATGGGAAAGGTTGGTTTGGTATAAGTCCAAACATCAGGAACGGATTAAGGTCATATACCAAGGTTCCCTGGTAAATTGAAAAATATTTTTTTACAAATGTTTTTACAAGTTTTTATTTTGCCCTTTCTAACTTGGCGTCCTCATGATTCGTGAGCCTGGAAAGTTCGCTCCAACTGCTCCGCGGTAGTTACGCGGTAATAGATATATCCATTCCAAACACTCACAACATACTGTACAAAACATATGTACAGAAAAAATCAGCAAGTACACAGAACTCGTCCAGGAAATAACGCATCTGTGGAGGATGGATAGGGCGCTTATTGTACCTGTCGTTCTCTCCTCTACGGGTGTCATACTATGAGAATGGGGATAGAACAAATCGAAAAAAAAAAAAAAACGTTAATTTCTACAACGGGCCAAAACAGGAACAAGTGAACAATATAAACCAGACACTTGTGGTTGTTAATCCACTACTATCGGGTGTAACAGGACAAAGACAATGAACCAAAGTGTAATGGTACAATTATTTAATTCGTCTATTAATTATCCCGAAGAACGTACAACACGTCAAAAGTTTTGCGCATAATACATGAGAATCCCGACAATAATATGAAAGTCCTTAGAGATTAATACAGTAAAGCCCAAAAGTAGAAAGTGAATCTTTACTACCTTTCTACCTTGCAGACTTGAAGACTGATTTGACGATCTTTCTTCCACTATTAAAGTACTCATTTGCACCTTCGTTTTATATTCCTCTATGATCTCTTTTTTTCTCGCTCGGCTACTCGATAAAGCTTAGTTCACACTGAACGCGATTCGCTAGGGAAAGCGAAAACAAAGCGAATAACCGGTCAAACATGAGCTGTTTGACGGGTTATTCGCTCTGTTTTTCGCTTTCGCTAGCGAATCGCACTCAGTGTGAACTAAGTTTAACGGTTTCCTCACTCTACGCTCCACACTTTTCTTCTCTTGTCCCTTCTTGAGACTGAGCTACTCTCGATCCCCCTTTTTTTCCCTGAGTGGCTTCTTAACGCGCCAGTTCTTTCATCATGATCGATGGGGAAAACTCATTAGGTGTAAGACACAATACCACATATACTACACAAAAGACTCTGAACATTACAATTGAATAGAAACACATACATCACACTACAGGAGGCCATTATATTGAATACATGTCGTATCATTAGGAAATTCCTGAATACAGACACACACACTGACATACTCATTTAATTTTTGTATTGTTTTGGTTGATATGCCTTGGTTCAGATCCGGTATAGTACACAGCAACCGGTGTCAACCGAGTATAACCCACTAAACCCAACATAATAATAGTAATAGTAATAATAACCGTAGTAGCTGATCCAGAAGAACGCAAAGTGAGGCTAACTCAAAAAAGTAAAAATATTTGAATAATTTTAACGACCTTTTATTAACACATGCAAGACGATTGCATTGAGGACAGTTGGATAAACCATATTTGCCATCTTAAATGTTTTTTTTAAAACAACGTTTTGAAGTTTCAACAAATAAATTTCAATTTTTTTGTTTCAATGGGGAGTGCTTAATGTCCTTACCCCTCGTGGATCCACCATATTTTTCTTAAATTTACTGGAATATGAAATTGTATATAAAACATATCAGCGGTGGCCTTATCCATTGCGAGGCTCTGGGCGGCAGATCTTTGCGAGGCCCTGGGCGGCAGATCTTTGCGAGGCCCTGGGCGGCAGATCTTTGCGAGGCCCTTGTCCTTTGTGCAAAGTATGTGAATTGAAATAGTAGGCACTTATTAATATTAATATATACTGTACTATAAATTAAATTTATTTTATTGTTATAACTAATAGCCAAGGATAAAATAAAAAGTTTTAACCCAGTGTTTCTCAACCTCTAACAGAATGTCGCCCCCTTCAATGTAGTATCGCCCCCATCAATAAAACCTTTATGTAGTATTGCCCCCTTTACCACAAAATTACGATGCCGAGGACAAAGGCTAACGCCAAATTCGTACTGCATTGAATAGACTAGTGACTAGTATAATGTTTTTTGTTTAATTATTTGTACGATATAACGAATAAAATATCTAATTATTTTTAATATAATGTTTTACTATATCGCCCAGAAAATTGTTTTTCACCCCCCAAAATATAAATTGTTACTAATCGTTCCTCAACATAGAAAAACGCCCACATGGGGGCGATATCGACCCCGTCGAGAAACACTGGTTTAACCCGTACGGATTAAACCCGTAGCTTACAATGATTGACATCAAAGTTTATGACCAATCGAAATGAACCATGAATTATATTTCAAAGAGTAAATAAGAAAAATAACTATAATTTCGGAAGAGACATTCAACCTTATAAGTAATCTTAAGGTTCAGTACACGTGATTTGCAATTGACATATTTCTAGTCAATTCTCATTGGTTTTCATTCAATCGGAACGTCTCGTGACAAGAAACCTTGACTTTCTCGTGTTTACAAGTGACTTTACATTCGTGTAAGATTACAGTATAATAATATTGATCCACGCGATTCTTATGTATGCGATTAGCAAACATCTCAAAATTTAAAACGGCATATTTATAGTTTTTATTTTATTTTTATTTTTATCAGTGCCTGATATTTTTAGATAGCCAACATTTATCGTCATTGGAAACTACAGTATATATCATGAATCATGCGATGAATTTATCTCTCCCTTTAATTTTTATGTCTAATGCGTAAATTGACTTTTGCTCGTACCTGGTAATAAAATGACGAATTCAAATTTGCTACAGATTTTATTTGGCTTTTCTTTATATTTATGTCATATTACTCGTGGTAAGTTAATAAAATTAATTACTTATACTAAAATTATATATAAATAATTAATTAATTTACTTTTTAAAAATGATTTTTATTTTGTTTTGGATTGATTTTGCTTAATATTTATCTTTATTTAAAGATTAAGTTGTAGTAAAACTTTTAATAAAATTGATTTTATAAAATTGATATCATTTAAAAATAGTTTCTACTGTTTTTTTTTTATTTAAATTGATTATATCAGTATTTTATAATTTCACAAAATTTATTTAGAATTATTTATTTTTTGTCTGAAAGCAACAAAAAAAAAAAAGTAATCAAAGCAAAAAGACCTTATGATCCACTATATAAATTTAACAGAACTACCAACAAGTTATTTGAGATAAATCAAATGTTTTAAATCAGCTTTAGTGAACATGATCCAAGAGATATTGATTGAACAACAAATTTAAACAATTCTTAAATTTAAATAAGATTACACTACATAACTCTTTTATTAAGGTATGTACTCTACATTTAAATTATTTAATAAAATAATACTTAAATATTATTATTTATTTTCTAATCTATATTTGTACAGAATAAAGTCTTATATTACTTGAGATTACCATTTCTACAATAACAAAATAAACAAGCAAACACTCCATATGTATAGTGATTGCATCATATGCACTCACAATACAAACAAAACCATAAAAGAGAAAAATTACAACACAAGAAAATAATAATTAAAATTAAAACTATAAAAATCTGTTTAAAAATATGTTAAATGCATTTAAACTGAGAATAAACATTCAATTTGAGATTTAAATGACAACAGAGATTTTTAAAATGAGAGAAAATAAAAACAAAAATTCTTCTATCTGATCTAAAGAACTGAGCTATAAAAAAAAGACCACCTAGAGATAGCTAGACAAAATGCCTATCATATTGTGAGTAACAATAGCAGGAATTCTCAATTTATGTAAACTATGTCTTGGAAGTATTTGAAAAATAAAACATTGTCAAAATATTCAATGTCTTTATTGGCATTGTAGTTACATGGAGTTGTCTTTATTTAAAATGGGAAAACAAAGTCTGCATCTGGAAACCTCACCAATATATGACTCTTAGATTAGAAAGTTTGTTTATGGATATGTAAAGCTTGTTAAGGATATTGCTAACTTTATGCTGAAGACTGGAAACAGCAATAACCCAAACAGTTGATAACTGACTGAAAATTTTAAAAGAATAAAACTCTGAAGATAGAGCAGTCAGATATGTAGCAAAAATGGCACTAGAATCAGGGCTGTATTTAGACATCTTCATTTGGGGCATGGAGGCTGATTTTGCTAATTGTTACCTAAGGATGAAACAAAGTCAAACTTAAGTAAGCAATCCTTTGCTTAGTTCAAAGTAAATGATTATAAATTCAGTGATTTTTAACAACTTTGTAATTAAAAAAATGTTTTTTGATGGTGTGAGTTTGCTATACAGCATAATTTGCCAACATTGAGGGACTAGATGACTCCCTCAAACCCCCAGTCAATCCTGACCACAATACTCCTCTCCTTATTATCAAACTTCTAAATATTTTTTTAATATATTTGCAAATATAATGTCTAAATCATTTATCTCATTAACATAAATATTGGGCTGACGTCTGATCGTTTTTAATTGTAAATTTTACCTATTGTTATTCGTTTCTATGAAGTGATTTCTTCAAACCAATGTAAAGGCTACTTAATGATCTACCTATTTAATGACAGCTCAGACTTATGACCAGCTATCCAGCATGGGGAATCTATTTTCTTAATCTTAGTCTAGTTCCTGCAGTGGTCAGAATTCACCATGTAAAGCATTTTCAATAACTGAGACTTCATATTGCATTTATAAATTTGTACTTTATTGTGCATCCTATTTGAAAGATTCAATGACTGACTAAAATTTTAATCTGAATGTCTTTTTTTTTATAAATAAAACTTCAGTTTTTTTTTTTGGTATGTAATTTTGTAATTTTTACTGATTATATTTTTATGTTCTGTAATGTGTAAGAAACGCAAATTAAAACAAAAATATCAAGATGGAGTTTCTTTAAGCTCCTTAATTAATGACCAATTCTCTTAATGACCTAGTCATAGGAACAGAACTCGGTTGTTAAGTGAGGAGTGCCTGTATATAATCAATAATTAAATGATATTTAATTATACAAACAAATTTGTTTGATAAAAATTTAGAATTGGAGTATTGGTCATTAAAAATGAAAGATAATGTTCATTTTTTATTTGTGATTTAAGTTGGTGATTTAAATTAAATAATTTTCTGGTTTGAAATAGGTTGATTATTTTGTTATACAGTAGAGTGTTGTTTATCCGAATCAGTTGCGGACTGGGGTTGTTCGGATAACTGATTACGTACGAAAAAATATATTAACCTATCCCGTGTTGAAAGTTTTCTCTGTTGCGTGTCACTTCGCGTTGAATTTTCATCGATGTTAAGCCTAATGTAAACTTTTTAAAATAATAATTGTGGCTATTGTATCGTTAAAAATTATTTCTTTATTTTTTACAAACAAAATAAATACAAACAAAAAAAAAATCTAGTATCAAAAACATTTGATTCAGCATGACACACAGTCTTCAGAAAAACACCACATAAAAGTGCCAGTGCTGCCAGCTAAAACATACACATCAACAAAAAAAATATTGGAGTATCCAAAGATTGCAGCACCACAGCACTAGCGAAAATTTAAATTTGCCGACTGGAATTTTTTTGGATAACCGACGTTTCGGATAAACTACGCTCTACTGTATATCTACTAGTTATGAGTTAAATGTACAGTAGACCCCCTATAACATGGGTTCATATAATGCGGATTCATATATCGCGGAGAAAAAATTGCGACCGTATTCGTATAAAGATGCTAACGGAGACCATTTTTAATGACCAAAAATTGCGACCGTATTCGTATAAAGATTCTAACGGAGACTCGTAAAATGTGGTAAAACGTCATCGCTGACTATTGTTGCGACAGGATTGGTCGAATCTGGACCAATAGTGGATGAGCAGCCAAACTATTTACACGCTACGGAGAGTTTAGGCGGGTAAGTTGAGTTTACTATCGTCTGTACAGTATATAAATTAGGTACTGTAAGTCTAATACAGTACTGTTGTAATTTTATACATTTCTTGTGAAAAAAACATTTCTTATTCAATGGCCATAAAAATTATTTCTATTAATGATGTTTCCAAAGTTCAACGAATTTTTCGCAGAAAAATAACTTATCAGAAAATGCACCTGCCGTTTGGTGCTCTGCTCCATGACAAAAACAAGCTTAAACAATGGCATCGTCAAACGGTGCACACTCGCTAAGTAATCCTACAATTTTTTGTTTATAGCATAGTTTATACGGATTATTCCCAAAAAATTATACGTGTTTTGGAAATGTTGAGTCAAATTAGTCTAGAATCGATTAATTTTATGGAAGAAAACCTTTCAAACAGCCGTAGTCCGTAAACTGCACAGGTGCTGAGCTGTGATTGGCTCATGTATTTAAGGATTCCTAAAACGCGAAATTCTTATAAAGCAGAACGTATCTACTGCATTATAGGGGGGGTCGACTGTAATCAATTTTTATTGTGTATAGATCATGTTATAAGTTACAAAAAATATGAGCATTTTATCTATTTTCTTATATAAAAATTTATAGATATTTTAAATATATTTTCATATATAAATATGAAAATATATTTATTTTGTAATGTTACATAATCAAGTGTTGAGAGCATAATGTGATCATTTAAATACCAAATGTGTTGAGAGCATAATGTGATCATTTAAATACCAAAGTGTTGTTGAGAGCATAATGTGATCATTTAAATACCAAAATTCAATAATTTTAATTGAATTCAATAAACAGTCAGTCAATGATTTAGATAACCTATATGTTTAATTTTTCTGTTTTATTGCAATTATTTAATAACTTTATTTTTAACATAGAGAGTATTATATTAACATGATGAAACAAAAATCAAAATGGTAGTTTAAAATTATATCTTGTTAGTGAGCATTAAAAAATAACCTTAATTTCAAATAGAGATCATGAGATGAATACATTTATATTGAAAAACCTAATGTAAATGCAGCACAAATAAAACAACCTTGACTTTACTCCAGCAATAAATATTTATATATTGATATAAGTAATGTTTTCAAGGTAATTTCTAACTCTTCATCAGGTTCAAAAAAGAAGTTAAAATACATGCAGGTGTTCTGTTACTTAAAAAAATTATTATTACAAAGTAAATTTAATTATAAACTAGATAAATAAAATAACACTAAAATATAATAAAGAATATGAAACGAGCAATTATTTATTGTGACATTGTCAGAAAGCTGTGCTGCAATTTTTAATCATATTTGTAATTTATTTAATTCAAAATAAATGCTCTCCAGTAGTGGCTTGCCCCCATACATCATACTTTTCCTTTAACAATATAGTTGTGTCAGTCATCTATTAACTGCTTTCAGGGGAAATTTTTGAATTGAAATAACACAACATCCAGCCCAAAGAAAAAGTTTATATATATAGTTAATCAGGACTTTCTGCCCTAAGCATTCCATATCTGATCTCAACTTCCATTCCATATCTGATCTCAACATCTATAACTGTTCTTGATATTAAAGAAGGACAGATGGATGACAGTGGGAATTTATAGGTCTACAATTTTTTCAAATTTCAGCCCAAAAAAATTATTTTCGGGTGTAACTACACTTTTAAAATATATTCCATTAATAAAATACTATTTACTACATTATAACCTTTGTGTGCATTAAATTTTGTTTTAAAGAAAAACTTCCAGGTATTGGAAATGTTGAATGCATCTTTTTTTTCAATTTTCTTTCTTTTTTGCTTTGTTAAATATTTTTTTGTTGCACCTTGTAAATTTCTATAATTTCTACAATTTTGCTAATCTAGTATCTTTGATATGTCTGATAACTTTGGTTTCATCCTATTATATTGTGTTTTCTTCCTAGGTTTTAAGTCATTACTGGTTTTCTGAGGGTCTAGACTAGGGTCCTGAAAAGCTTTATATCATTTCTTTAGGAAGTCTTTCTTTTTCTTCTAAATTTTCCTCTATAAATGTTAAACAGAGAATCTTCAGTATCTGTAAATTATTAAATATATAATTTTGCATTGTAAATGTCATTATCATCATCAAATTAAATGACTTTAAAACTCTCACTCAAATTTCAAGTGGTCCTTATTACCACATTTAATTTTTATTGTTTTGTGATCATTCAGTTTAGTGTCACATTAAATTAAGGTTTCCAGATTTCAAATTAGGTTTTGTGGGACAAAAATGAAAAAAATTGTGGCAATTTTTCTCAAGAAAATTTTTTCACAGTTAACGATTTTGACATGTTATTTTAATTTCTAAACTTCATTTTAGCCATTTAAAAATGTATCTAATAAGAAAAAACAACAAAAATAATTGAGATAAACTTTTGTTTATACTATTTATCCTAAAAATGATTCAATATTTATCACTTGATTTCACTTCATAAAAAATTACTAGGTTTAATTACCTTGATTTAAAAAAAAAAATGAAATTTCGAACAATATTTTTAGAATCAACCTATTTCTATCTTTATGCTGAGCACTTGTCATTATACTAAAAATTGCACCAGACACCACTGACATTGTTGATGACACAATTTATGCAGACACCTACATCTAAAAATCCCTGAGCAGCTGGAGGGATTCCCTGACATCTAACACATTCCATGACCATTAGCAGGCAACTCTCCCATCAATGTCTGAAATTCGTACTTATTAGGAAAGAAATACATTTCATAACAGCATCCATCACCTTTTATGGCATTATTTTATTGGCATTATTATTTTATGGTATTATTTTACAGTCAGAATCTGTTAATTTTTTATGTGCGGGATATTGAAATGTTTATCTGGGACAAGGAACAAATCACTCTTGTGTGAGACTGTCCCGCACATTGCGGGACATCTGGCATTCCTGCATTAAATATAATGTCAATTTAAAAGACAAACAAATGATGGTGCTGAATTATATCTGTTCTTATATTACAAATACTTTAACAATAGTAATAGCTTAAAAATGTAAAAAGTTTTAAAATTAAAAGTAGTAAAAGTTTTCTAGTACATAGATTATTTTCATAAGATTAATATAAATTATTTACATTTATAAATTAAGTATAAAGATTTGCATTTAATATGATACTATTTAATTTAAATTATTAATTATTTTTATAATCAACAATTGTTTTTGTTTGTATTAATAAAAAACTTAATTGTAAAATTCATATATTTCGTCTAAATGTAAGTTTGTAATTTGCATTTTATTATATTTTAATTTTAGCAAATCCAGAAGTATTTTTTCCTATAAAACCACTTACATTTAAGACATTGAATCTGAATGCTAATGAGACTCTAGAAGTAGAAGTTAGAAATGTTGATATTATATATCATTATATACAAATTGGAGTTCATTCCCAGAAAGAAAAAGTCACTATTTCTGAAACCATGTCAGCAGATTTGATTGGAACATACATAACTGGCAATGATGTTGGTCTTATTATATTACTGAAAGAGAATCAAATATCTGGTTCTGTTTGGATTATTAATAATTATGACATTGATATTACTGTACTTTTAACAATTATACTTAAAAAACCTGAAGGTAAGAATAAATTGATACCATAATTATTTTGATTTTTAAAAATGAATACTGGTAATATGTTCAAATCATCACATATTATTAATGAAATATACTTAGAAGTTTATATTTTTTTTATCAGATAATCTTCATATTTCATCTTTATCATTAAAAGCATTCATAAATTATTTTTCTTATGCTTTTCTTAAAGAATTGCTCTACAGTCGACCCCCCTATAAGATCATTGATTTTTCCGTTTTATCTGAATTACATGTTGTACGAGTCACTTAGATTTTACAAATACGTGTGCNGCCAACAAAGAAAGATTTTGAGCTATGGTGTCATGATACTTTCTGTCTGTTTCAGTAACATTTAAATCATATGTGAAAATTTTCACACAATTTTTTGTTTATTGTATGGTTTTAGCATTTTAATATTTTATGCATTTGTAACATTGGAACATTTTTTATATTGACTATCTTAACAAAGAATTTTATAATTTTTCTGTTTAGTTCTCTGGAAACAAAACTACACTAGAGCATCGATTATCCAACCCCCGACTAACCGTCACCTCGGTTAACCGACCGCGTTCTAGTCGGCAAATTCAAATGTCTGCTAGTGATTTTTATATTAATAGTACCAATTCCAGGAGGATGTAATATAGAATTTCCAATAGAAATTTCTCCATTTCTTAAAATTCTGTTTGGAAGAGCAATTACACATTTAGAATATCAACATGCTAATGTTGGATATAAAAGAAATCAGCATTCTCCTCCTTGTTCTATTACTGCAAGAGAATTTTCTTATGATGTATATGTATATTTTCTGGATGAAAATGATTTTAGTGAAGAAAGTTATTTCAAAGCCCTTGTTACAATGACAGACTTAAATAATATTTATTCTGTGGCAAAAAAGGTACAATATAAATAAAAACAATTCATTTAATTTTAGAAAAAATGTAATTCATAGATTTTACAGTATAAGTAAAACTTATAAGTAAAATTAATAGGAAGTTTTAATATAATATGGTATATTAAACATTAGTAATTATTTCAATAATTAAAGAATTGATAATTTTCTAATTTAATACTAAAAATTAAATTATTATAAATAAAGAATTTAACTTTGATTTATAGAATAGCATAATGCCAAAATTTAAAATTTTGAATGAAATTGTAAAATTCATTTTATCATTAGCTTAAAAATGAAAGCTATTATCATTTAATTCTTGATACAATGAATAGCTATAAAATATGTAAAAAATTTTTTGATCTACTCTGATAATTTTAAAAATCTTAATATAATAATTTATATATTTTATAATTATATAGTTTTATGTTCAGTTTTTATTATATATTTTATATAATTTAAATATTTTATAATTTATATAGTTTTATGTTCAGATGATTTTATATATAATAATAATAATTTGAAAACATGAATCATAAATCTAATGAACAGTTGGCAGCTTAGCTGTAGTCAGCTTTGAAATCACTCTGTACGTAATAAGTATTTTGCTATATTAATAACCTCTGTTATTCATTTTTTTTATTATTATTCAATTTGGTCATATTAATTTATTTAATCTTAAAAAATTATGTATAAACATTTTACTTATTTATTTTATTATATATGCATTTAAAAAATTCATATGATGTACCAAATCTATTACAGAAGTAAGTATGAAAATACTCCCTCACTAAGAAAACTGGAAAATGTGAGAATGTAATAGTTAGAGACACTTATATTTCATGTAAAGTGAGGGAATTCATTCATTTTCTGGAAATTTGGTCTGAATTAGAATGTATCAAAACAGTGCTATCAAAGAATTCCATTATTCATTTTTTAGAAATTGCTATTTAAACATTAACTTTTTCAATAAACAGAGGATGTTTATAAAATGCATGCAGATTCACTTTAATCATGAGTTTTGTGAATTTGCATATCCTTGATAGATGGAACCATGCCTCATTTGTGAAAAAGCAGTCATCCATCACTTTTGATTTCATGTTCTGCTATGAAGTTTAGGAACCATTGATAGTGTCACATTCTTTTAGTTTGATTGGCAGTTTACAATTTGTGAATGATCTGTACTTTGTAAATTAAGAACCATATTGTCTTTTGACTGCTTTATGGACACTTTGATGGGCTTGCCAGCAATTTATGAACAGTAGTGCCTTGTTTTTCATCTTCAGGTTTATCACTTCTTGGTGTGGTTACTTGGTGGAACCAGTACTCCAAAATTTGCTTATTACATCCCACACAGTGTCACAATGTGAGGAAGTGTTCTAAATCCTATTTTGCATGTTATTTGAGATTTTTTAATATCTTTACCACATGTGTACCAGAAGTTTTAATAGTAGATTATCACTTATTAGCTTTAACAACAATAGTACTTGGATGGTTTTCATTATTAATTTTGTATTTGTTTACATTTTTTTATATATTTACAGTTGGATCATAATAGTATAGCAAATTTTCAATTTAACAAACTATTTGGAAAAAGGACTGTCTGATATTTAAGAATTCTATTAAATCCAAATATAGAAAGTCCTTGATTTTAGAGCAATTTAGAGGAAAATACTTTTATAATTTTTAATTGCTTTTCATAAGCAAACTTTTCATTTTTATACATTTTCAGCCAACAAAGAAAGATTTTGAGCTATGGTGTCATGATACTTTCTGTCTGTTTCAGTAACATTTAAATCATATGTGAAAATTTTCACACAATTTTTTGTTTATTGTATGGTTTTAGCATTTTAATATTTTATGCATTTGTAACATTGGAACATTTTTTATATTGACTATCTTAACAAAGAATTTTATAATTTTTCTGTTTAGTTCTCTGGAAACAAAACTACACTACAGCATCGATTATCCAACTCCCGACTAACCGTCACCTTGGTTAACCGACCGCGTTCTAGTCGGCAAATTCAAATGTCTGCTAGTGATGTGGCGCTACAATATTTGGCTATGTCTTGGCTACTTTAATATTATTTTTGTTAAATTTTTGCGTGTTTTAGCTGGCTACACTGGCTCAACCATGAAAGGGAGGCCAGTATTTAAACGAGGCTTAATTTTCTAATTATGAGTGGTTGTTTATTTTGTGAGCAATAAAATAATTTAAAAATAATTTTTAACGATACAATAGCGACATTTATTATTTTTTAAAAAATTTGTTAGGCTAAACATCGATGAAAATTCAACGCAAAGTTGGTTAATAGCGATATACTAATATACTAATTACATGGGATATAATAATATACTACACTAATAATGGATTTTTTCATACTTTTCGGTTATCCGACTTTTCAATTATC
>NW_019385239.1:254723-256849 GCF_000671375.1 Centruroides sculpturatus | reverse complement strand
ATACATATTTTTAGAAATGCACTACGCCTTCAATTGCATATAATAGCATTACACCTGTACTGTATTTTCAAACAGCACTGTCTATATGTACCTATATTTTATAATTATATAGTTTTATGTTCAGTTTTTATTATATATTTTATATAATTTAAATATTTTATAATTTATATAGTTTTATGTTCAGATGATTTTATATATAATAATAATAATTTGAAAACATGAATCATAAATCTAATGAACAGTTGGCAGCTTAGCTGTAGTCAGCTTTGAAATCACTCTGTATGTAATAAGTATTTTGCTATATTAATAACCTCTGTTATTCATTTTTTTTATTATTATTCAATTTGGTCATATTAATTTATTTAATCTTAAAAAATTATGTATAAACATTTTACTTATTTATTTTATTATATATGCATTTAAAAAATTCAGATGATGTACCAAATCTATTACAGAAGTAAATATGAAAATACTCCCTCACTAAGAAAACTGGAAAATGTGAGAATGTAATAGTTAGAGACACTTATATTTCATGTAAAGTGAGGGAATTCATTCATTTTCTGGAAATTTGGTCTGAATTAGAATGTCTCAAAACAGTGCTATCAAAGAATTCCATTATTCATTTTTTAGAAATTGCTATTTAAACATTAACTTTTTCAATAAACAGAGGATGTTTATAAAATGCATGCAGATTCACTTTAATCATGAGTTTTGTGAATTTGCATATCCTTGATAGATGGAACCATGCCTCATTTGTGAAAAAGCAGTCATCCATCACTTTTGATTTCATGTTCTGCTATGAAGTTTAGGAACCATTGATAGTGTCACATTCTTTTAGTTTGATTGGCAGTTTACAATTTGTGAATGATCTGTACTTTGTAAATTAAGAACCATATTGTCTTTTGACTGCTTTATGGACACTTTGATGGGCTTGCCAGCAATTTATGAACAGTAGTGCCTTGTTTTTCATCTTCAGGTTTATCACTTCTTGGTGTGGTTACTTGGTGGAACCAGTACTCCAAAATTTGCTTATTACATCCCACACAGTGTCACAATGTGAGGAAGTGTTCTAAATCCTATTTTGCATGTTATTTGAGATTTTTTAATATCTTTACCACATGTGTACCAGAAGGACTGTTTTAATAGTAGATTATCACTTATTAGCTTTAACAACAATAGTACTTGGATGGTTTTCATTATTAATTTTGTATTTGTTTACATTTTTTTATATATTTACAGTTGGATCATAATAGTATAGCAAATTTTCAATTTAACAAACTATTTGGAAAAAGGACTGTCTGATATTTAAGAATTCTATTAAATCCAAATATAGAAAGTCCTTGATTTTAGAGCAATTTAGAGGAAAATACTTTTATAATTTTTAATTGCTTTTCATAAGCAAACTTTTCATTTTTATACATTTTCAGCCAACAAAGAAAGATTTTGAGCTATGGTGTCATGATACTTTCTGTCTGTTTCAGTAACATTTAAATCATATGTGAAAATTTTCACACAATTTTTTGTTTATTGTATGGTTTTAGCATTTTAATATTTTATGCATTTGTAACATTGGAACATTTTTTATATTGACTATCTTAACAAAGAATTTTATAATTTTTCTGTTTAGTTCTCTGGAAACAAAACTACACTACAGCATCGATTATCCAACTCCCGACTAACCGTCACCTTGGTTAACCGACCGCGTTCTAGTCGGCAAATTCAAATGTCTGCTAGTGATGTGGCGCTACAATATTTGGCTATGTCTTGGCTACTTTAATATTATTTTTGTTAAATTTTTGCGTGTTTTAGCTGGCTACACTGGCTCAACCATGAAAGGGAGGCCAGTATTTAAACGAGGCTTAATTTTCTAATTATGAGTGGTTGTTTATTTTGTGAGCAATAAAATAATTTAAAAATAATTTTTAACGATACAATAGCGACATTTATTATTTTTTAAAAAATTTGTTAGGCTAAACATCGATGAAAATTCAACGCAAAGTTGGTTAATAGCGATATACTAATATACTAATTACATGGGATATAATAATATACTACACTAATAATGGATTTTTTCATACTTTTCGGTTATCCGACTTTTCAATTATCCGACCAACCCCAGTCCCCAA
>NW_019385239.1:236986-254369 GCF_000671375.1 Centruroides sculpturatus | reverse complement strand
CTTAATTTTCCAACTTTCCTCACTTCTTTATCTTTTGTCCTTTCTCTCCCTTCCCCGCATTTGGGTCTATAATCCTTTGAGTCCAACTCCGGCTTTATTTAGTATTCCTTCCAGTGTTGCATGATTTGGCTACTTTGCGCCAAATTTGGCTACCCTTTTTTATTTTGACGTAAAAAATATCATTTGGCTCATTGGCTACTTTTTGGGCTACATATTATTTATAAATATATTAGTCGAATAAAAATGCACTTTAAAATAGTGTTTCGTCGTTTTTTATTAATTAGAGACCCAAATAAAACGAATATTTGTGTTTTTCTAATAAATTTTTGTTTGTCTCCTTTATAATAAATTAATTTATCTATTTCTAAGTAAAAATTGAAAGTGTCTGGAGAAGTAATTTTTTAAAATATCCTTTTACGTGATAAAGTTTTAATACTTACTACTATAATCTAGACTTGTTAATCCTTAAATATACTTGTATATTTAAGGATTGAGTCACAAATATATTATATATACTTGTGACCCAAAACTCCATGACTTCTTCCAATGTGGCCCAGAGGAACAAAAAGGTTGGACACCCCTGCTCTGTTGTACTTTATAAAATGAAGCTTTATTGCTTGATATTTGAACATTAGATATTCATACATATTTTTAGAAATGCACTACGCCTTCAATTGCATATAATAGCATTACACCTGTACTGTATTTTCAAACAGCACTGTCTATATGTACCTACATGAAAGCTACAAATTTTGCTATATGTATTATTTAACCTTGTAATTGTATTAAATAAAAATAAATTAATCACAAGAATGAGTAAATAAAATAACTTTGAAATTCATTTAATTATAGAGGAAATTCTAACTTGGAAACTATAGAATTTTGTTCATTAAATTTGAAGTCCATTGAGGATTTAGTGTAATATTAATACTACTGTTATTTATTTTGGCTTTTCATAAATTTTTACAAAAATTAAATCTGAAATTAGCTTTTTAGTGTTGTTTATATTATTTTGTAATGGAAGTGGGAATTATAAAATGATATAGGATCTTATTCAGGGATTAAGTATGAATCAGGAAAAATTGACTTTTTTGTTTGCAGAGCGGTTTTTTTTTGTTTTGAGTGGGCTCTCTGTCATAGCATTTCTATTCTGGAATATTAAAGAATCTAGAATTAATGAACTGTTTTGTGATTGTTCTAGAAAATTCTGATGCATTTGATTGGTTTAATTAAATTTAATTTAAAGCAATATTTTGTTCTTTATAAATGATTATCTTCTCATTAATTAATTCTTAATCAGAATTTATGTAAGTGATAACACATCTTCAATTGCCATATATTATCGGGCTGTAATTGAAGGTGTGTTATTGCAATGTATTGGGTGTAGTTAAGATGCTTATATTTATGTTAATGAATTCGACAACAAGGACAAACTACAAAAATAGAAAACAAACCAAAAATCATAACTACAATGATAAAGATAAATAAAAAAAAAAATGAAGACCGACTATGAATTATGTACTGTAATGGATTGCACAGCTGATTAATGTTCTTGTTTGAAATATGTTGGAAGTACTATTTATACAATGTAAAAAACCTGAAGGTAATAAACAACAATGGTAACCTTTTTAACAATCAAACAACAAAATAAGCAGTTATGTCAACCCAAAAAATATTGATAATATAAGGGATACTGACAAGGAGACAGAAAATTTATTTTTATTAACTGATATGTTTGAAATGAGGCAAGAATAATAATTGTAACTGTGTTTAAATGACATTTAATTAAAATAAAATATCTAGAAAAGTTGTATATATTATTTTAATAATTAACTATCATTTAGAGACAAATAGTTACAATTATTATTCTTGCCTCATTTCAAACATATCAGTTATTTTAATTTTAATCAAAAGTTAAATTTTCTGTCTCCTTGTTGTCATTCCTTACATTGTCAATGTTTTTTGGGTTGATAACAATATTAATGTAATAAAAAATTTTTTCATTTATTAAGATTAAGGAATGCTTTATAAAATTTTGATTAACAAACTTTAATTATTTTTTATTTTAATAATATATTTTTTCATCTGTAGTTATATTTTATTAATAGATTTCTCCTTTAGAAATCAGTCCAAAAACTAGGATATCTTTTTTGTCATATCCTGGGCAAGGAGTTGTCTATAATATTATTGCTCGTTATTTAAGAAATGATACTTATGAAGAAGCAGCTTACATTCCTGCTGTCACTTACGGATGCAGCTTTTTTTCAAAAGTGGATGCTTGTGGTCATTTAAGTAAGTGTTGCTAATTCTTATTTTAATTCTTCATAATGTTTAATTAATTATCATTGCTTCATAATGTTCATTTGCTTTAGTTATATTTTAAAAAGTAGAGAGATTTTAGATTCTTATATTTTTAATTTTATTTATTGATTATAAAATTTCAATTAAATTATAAAACTTTTCAGATTTAAAGAAATTTATGAAATAAAGTATCTTTTAATTCAGAAATGTGAATTAAACATTTTTATTGAATGATTTGAATTTCAATTTACATAAATCTTGGTATTTCCTTCTGTTTTTTTAAATTTAAAATCCATACATTTGCTTTGAAGATATATACTTTTGCTACTGTTCTTCTTCCCAATTTTGTTGCTATTTGACATCTTATATATATATATATATGTTAAATAGAACAAAATTGGGAAGAAGAACAGTAGCTTATATAATCAGGTATGTCAAGTTTCATTCAATATTTAAATAACAATCTTTCTGCCTAGAACAACATCTGAAAGTACTTCATTATTCCTTACTTTTAAATATTTTATGCTTTTTTTTAATGCTTTAAAATATTTGTGCTCAGTTAGTTTCAAATTGAATGTTCATTTTTCCTTTATACATATGCAGTTATGCTCTTTTCCTTTTTTCAGTTTCTATTTCTGCATACTTTACTATCCCTAACTGTTCTTGGATATTTGTATTTATTGTTAATTGTTTGTAATGAAATAAAATAAGTTCCACTCCTGTTTGAATATAAATTTATCTTAAAATACAATACTTTTTTATAACTGTAATTGCTTATATCCTAATACAGTAGAGCGTCGATTATTCGAAAGCCAATCAACTGAAACGTCGGTTAACCAAAGCATTCCAGTCGGACTGTGTCATGCTGAATTGAACGTTTTTGATACTAGATACTAGATAACTTTGATACTTTGATACTAGATAACTTCTAAAGTATAATTTTTTTGTTTTTATATTTTTCAATATACATTTATTTTGTTTGTACAAAATAAAGAAATAATTTTTAATGATACAATAGCCACGATTATTATAATAAAAATTTTTGTTAGACTTAACATCGATGAAAATTCAATGCAAAGTGACATGCAATGGAGAAAATTTTAAACATGGAACATATTAATATACTATTATTGAAATATACTAATATACTATATTAATAATGTATTTTATGTACATAATCGGTTATCCAAAAAAACTGATTTTTCGAACAACCCCAGTCACCTATTGATTCGGATAATTGATGCTCTACTGCAGTGGTTCCCAATTAGTTTTTCCTGCGTACCACTTCAAGAAAGAGCTCAAACTCGCGTACCCCTTATAGCAGAAATTCATATTAATCCATACTAATATTATAAATTCGAAGGTAATTCTGTCTGTCTGTCACCTTTTCACGTCTAAACCGCTGAACAGGTTTTAATAAAATTTGGCACAGAGATAGCTTACATGTTGGAGATGGACATAGGCTACATTTTACTGCGAGAAAATATCTTACTCCCACGAGAAAATTTGATATAATGTAGGCAAAGCTGTGGGTAGACAGCTAGTAATAAATAAAATAATTTTTTTTTTTACATTTATTACCTTTAAAATACAATTCTAATAATAATGAAAATAACATAAGGTTATTTAATTTTAATGTGACAAATGTGCACGATTTTCTTTGCACAACTTTGTAAAATCTGGTTGCTTTTTGGTCAGCTTCAGTCTCGAGTCATCTTCGAGTTGAAGTCGGTGACGATGTTTAGTTTTCATGTTTGTCATGGCCGAAAATCCGCTCTCGCAGAGGTATGTTGTGCAAAATGGTAGTAAATATTTTATTGCCGCTTCGCTGACATGATGATAATGATAATTGTACAATTAACACAAATTGTGTTAATTGTACAATTTTTGTTTCTTGCGTAAGAATTTCATTTAGGTATTGTCACAAATGCATTTTTTTAATGAAATTTCGAGAATATTTTTAGTTATAAATAAACGAATTTGTGCATTCGACATCGTGTTGTAAATTGACGAATTTTTGATGGTCCACCCATTATTCTTTTGGTTGTTTCATCTCATGCATTTAAATTTTAAATCGACTGATTTTAGATTGCTGCGCGTACCCCTTCATGCAATTTCGTGTACCCCTGGGGGTACGCGAAATTGCATGAAATGATGGGGGTACCACTAATTGGGAACCACTGCTCTACTGTATTAAAATTTTAAACTTTGAGTACTCTTTTTTATGTTTTTTATTCTTTAATTGCACTTAAATTTTGATCTACTTATTTGATATCTAAATTTTTACTATTTCTATACTTTTCTATGCTATACAAGATTAAAAAATTAATTGTTATAAAAGATGACTGAATTAAATATGCCCAAAAAGGTAACAGGATTTATTTAGACAAGCATTATTCTGAGTGAATTATAAGATCACCCTTGTCTGAATTTAAAACAGCATTCAGTATTCTGAATTCNTAATATTAATACTACTGTTATTTATTTTGGCTTTTCATAAATTTTTACAAAAATTAAATCTGAAATTAGCTTTTTAGTGTTGTTTATATTATTTTGTAATGGAAGTGGGAATTATAAAATGATATAGGATCTTATTCAGGGATTAAGTATGAATCAGGAAAAATTGACTTTTTTGTTTGCAGAGCGGTTTTTTTTTTGTTTTGAGTGGGCTCTCTGTCATAGCATTTCTATTCTGGAATATTAAAGAATCTAGAATTAATGAACTGTTTTGTGATTGTTCTAGAAAATTCTGATGCATTTGATTGGTTTAATTAAATTTAATTTAAAGCAATATTTTGTTCTTTATAAATGATTATCTTCTCATTAATTAATTCTTAATCAGAATTTATGTAAGTGATAACACATCTTCAATTGCCATATATTATCGGGCTGTAATTGAAGGTGTGTTATTGCAATGTATTGGGTGTAGTTAAGATGCTTATATTTATGTTAATGAATTCGACAACAAGGACAAACTACAAAAATAGAAAACAAACCAAAAATCATAACTACAATGATAAAGATAAATAAAAAAAAAAATGAAGACCGACTATGAATTATGTACTGTAATGGATTGCACAGCTGATTAATGTTCTTGTTTGAAATATGTTGGAAGTACTATTTATACAATGTAAAAAACCTGAAGGTAATAAACAACAATGGTAACCTTTTTAACAATCAAACAACAAAATAAGCAGTTATGTCAACCCAAAAAATATTGATAATATAAGGGATACTGACAAGGAGACAGAAAATTTATTTTTATTAACTGATATGTTTGAAATGAGGCAAGAATAATAATTGTAACTATTTGTGTTTAAATGACATTTAATTAAAATAAAATATCTAGAAAAGTTGTATATATCATTTTAATAATTAACTATCATTTAGAGACAAATAGTTACAATTATTATTCTTGCCTCATTTCAAACATATCAGTTATTTTAATTTTAATCAAAAGTTAAATTTTCTGTCTCCTTGTTGTCATTCCTTACATTGTCAATGTTTTTTGGGTTGATAACAATATTAATGTAATAAAAAATTTTTTCATTTATTAAGATTAAGGAATGCTTTATAAAATTTTGATTAACAAACTTTAATTATTTTTTATTTTAATAATATATTTTTTCATCTGTAGTTATATTTTATTAATAGATTTCTCCTTTAGAAATCAGTCCAAAAACTAGGATATCTTTTTTGTCATATCCTGGGCAAGGAGTTGTCTATAATATTATTGCTCGTTATTTAAGAAATGATACTTATGAAGAAGCAGCTTACATTCCTGCTGTCACTTACGGATGCAGCTTTTTTTCAAAAGTGGATGCTTGTGGTCATTTAAGTAAGTGTTGCTAATTCTTATTTTAATTCTTCATAATGTTTAATTAATTATCATTGCTTCATAATGTTCATTTGCTTTAGTTATATTTTAAAAAGTAGAGAGATTTTAGATTCTTATATTTTTAATTTTATTTATTGATTATAAAATTTCAATTAAATTATAAAACTTTTCAGATTTAAAGAAATTTATGAAATAAAGTATCTTTTAATTCAGAAATGTGAATTAAACATTTTTATTGAATGATTTGAATTTCAATTTACATAAATCTTGGTATTTCCTTCTGTTTTTTTAAATTTAAAATCCATACATTTGCTTTGAAGATATATACTTTTGCTACTGTTCTTCTTCCCAATTTTGTTGCTATTTGACATCTTATATATATATATATATGTTAAATAGAACAAAATTGGGAAGAAGAACAGTAGCTTATATAATCAGGTATGTCAAGTTTCATTCAATATTTAAATAACAATCTTTCTGCCTAGAACAACATCTGAAAGTACTTCATTATTCCTTACTTTTAAATATTTTATGCTTTTTTTTAATGCTTTAAAATATTTGTGCTCAGTTAGTTTCAAATTGAATGTTCATTTTTCCTTTATACATATGCAGTTATGCTCTTTTCCTTTTTTCAGTTTCTATTTCTGCATACTTTACTATCCCTAACTGTTCTTGGATATTTGTATTTATTGTTAATTGTTTGTAATGAAATAAAATAAGTTCCACTCCTGTTTGAATATAAATTTATCTTAAAATACAATACTTTTTTATAACTGTAATTGCTTATATCCTAATACAGTAGAGCGTCGATTATTCGAAAGCCAATCAACTGAAACGTCGGTTAACCAAAGCATTCCAGTCGGACTGTGTCATGCTGAATTGAACGTTTTTGATACTAGATACTAGATAACTTTGATACTTTGATACTAGATAACTTCTAAAGTATAATTTTTTTGTTTTTATATTTTTCAATATACATTTATTTTGTTTGTACAAANGGCTACTTTGCACCAAAGTTGTCTGCCCTTTTTCAGTTTGGCGTAAAAAATATCATTTGGCGCATTGGCTACTTTTCGGGCTACAAATTATTTATAAATATATTAGTCGAATAACAATGCACTTTAAAATGGTGTTTTGTCACTTTTTATTAATTAGAGACCCAAATAAAACAAAATATTTGTGTTTTTCAAATAAATTTTTGTTTGTTTCCTTTATAGTAAATGAATTCATCTATTTCTAAGTAAAAATTGAAAGTGTCTGTAAAAGTAATACTTTAAAATGGTGTTTTGTCACTTTTTATTAATTAGAGACCCAAATAAAACAAAATATTTGTGTTTTTCAAATAAATTTTTTTTTGTTTCCTTTATAGTAAATGAATTCATCTATTTCTAAGTAAAAATTGAAAGTGTCTGTAAAAGTAATTTTTTAAAATACTTTTTCGTGATAAAGATTTAATACTTAATACTATAATCTAGACATGTTAATTATGGTTTCTTTCCCGGGATTCCCGCCGTTTATTCCCTAAGAGAAAAATCCTGGGATATTTTATTTTCCCGNCCTGTTTGAATTTTAAATATTTTGTTCCTTTGGAATATCCTGCACGTTTGTCTTGTTAAAATTTTATTCTTTTCACCTGAAGACGACGATTATACATTCGTCGAAAGTGCTTGTGTTAATACTAAAGAAACTTTATTAACGCTGAACTCAGTGAATTTTTATCCATAAGTTATACAAACATTGGCGTGAGTTTTTAAATTTATTTTTAGTCCAATGTTATATTAGGCACTAAAAAAGTATGGTAGGTGATGAAGTTAATCCAAATAGGAGGCACATAATAAGTCTGGTTGAAGTTAATCCAAATAGGAGGCACGTAATAAGTCCGGTTGTGAGCTGACGACTTCTGTTAGAGGAACGGCTGCGACTGTGACGAAAATCTGTTTGTAGCTATATTAATTTGACATTTTTGCGATAATAGGTTGGAAGGTTATGTGAAAGCATCTTTTTGCCACTGAGAACTTGCTGAGTGATTAACTCCCAGGTGTGAAATTTGATACTTACTCGATAAAATAGTATTGTTAACGATTTAGGTCAGATTGTAGGTTAATAAACACCGCTGAGTCTCACATGAGCATTCGCCAGAAATTTTGTTCTTGCAATAATGGGGACATCAGGGTCGTGGGTGAGCCAGTGGTCATTCCTTCAATTGATTTTTGCATCGACAGTAAAACTTTTCTCATCAGAAAAAATCTAAGTCATCTGGCAGCATTGCTCCTTAAGGAACACAAAAGCAGGTTACATCATTCAACTCTTTGACCAGGTGGCTTCAGAAAGCATCTGTCTTACTTTAATTGTGTAAGACTTGTAGCAGAGGTCCTCCTCGACGATAGGTTTCTTGCTCACACCAAGAACCAATGACAATTTTTGGATCGACTGACCTGGATTCTCAAAAATCAGCTCCTGAGCCTGTTGAATGATTTCAGGCATCCTGACAACGTGCTCCTTTGAGTGAGTTTTCCTTGCCTGTGTTGTAAAACCTTCATTGGACTTCTCCGACTCATTGTACTTTGCAACAACACCATACACAGTCGATCTTGGGTACCTGAAGAACCGAATGATTTCTGTCACTGAGCACCCAGCACGAACACTTTCGATAATTGCAGCTCTTTGGTTATACTCCGCACTTGGTTTCAACATTGTGACTGTTTCGAGGTTATGATGGTTTAGTACATGTGTCAAGCTATTTGAACGCCAAACACAACATCTACCGGTGGTATAGAATGGTGGGAATTTGAAATTGAATTTTGTCTGGATTTTGGTGCCGCACCATGTATATATGAACACACACAAAGGAATATCCCATTTTGTGTTATTAATGCGTTATAGAAAATTACCATACTAATTTGGAAATATGTTTAAGAAAATTGACAATTTAAATTAAAAAAGAATTTTTTTACTTAAAAATGACTAATATTGACTGTTATGAAACAGGTCATAAAATCCAAAAAACTACAGCATGAAAAAAATGATAAGATGCTATTAAATTTAAATTATAATTACTTTTATTTTGCAATTTTTATATTTTAAAATATATTTATTAAAACAAGAAAAAAATTATTCATTATTCCTTATATGGACTTGCTTCTCATTTTTCTTTATTGCATAATGCCTTTGGTAAACTAAATTACATTTTAAAATATTTTTTCAGTGATTGGTGTATTCTTTGTTTGAATAATTATTCAAAATTATGTCAGAAGTGGTTTTGACTGCCACAAACATTTTTGCAAGTTCTTGTAAAGTTCATAAAAAAAAGTGTTAGCATATTTAAATGTTTTGTTGTCATTCCCAGTGTGCAGTTGGCCATATTGCTTTCATCAGTGTGCAGTACAGTAAACTTTTGCTTTAAAATTTTTAATCACCACATAGATAATTAAGAGCAAAGAAATTTGTTTCTAAAAGACTATACAACCTTTTATTAAAATAAATTTGTAGGTTAAGAATTTAAAATGGCTTCATCTACTTATCATTTAACATTTGTTCCAATTTATTTTTAAATGTAGTTATACTTTTCATTATATGTATTAAGCTGACAGTTACTACTATGTTATAGTGAATCATTCTATGTTAATTGAATCCTCTGGCATGTATTATTATAAATTAACTATAATGAATCCTGCACGAATGAGATCAAGTTAAGCAAAGGATATCTATGTATGTATGTATATATAAGATTTAAATAAAATGTATATATCTGTATTATTGAACTGATTTGTTTATATTTTAAAAATAGTATCAGGAAAACAATTTTAAAGTATAGCATATTTACTTGAATATAAGACTCCATCAAATCATAGATGCACCTTAATTTCTACATGCTCATCCACAGAATTTTTTTTTGAAAAAATACTCAAGAAAAATTTATGTCAACAGAATCAATTCTACTGATGTAAATTTGTTAATTATTTATTGCAAGTAAACTAAGTTATATACATAGTAAGGTTTAAAGTTCTTGGCTTGACCTACTTTGCATATGCACAGAAAAATGTGAGCGGTGGCAATGTGAAGCTTAACATTTGAGATACTAATGCCCTCAGTTGCATTCTTATATGTTCAGTCCCACGAATCAGATAACTTGATTTAATATAATCTGTATACATTATGCCAAATTGTGAGTATTGTTTAGTGATAAAGTTATTGACAAAAGAAGGTTTCTTGCCATTGGAAATTCACAAATACATTTGTAATACGTATAATATAACAATGCTTCTCCTTCATATTTAATGGTGAAACAATGGCCAAAACTTTTTAAGTTTTGAAGAGAATTTCTCAACAATGAACCACACAGTGGACATCCAGCCACAGTGATCACTGAAGAAAACCATCACACTTGCCAAGAATGAAATGCTTTCCAATTGACATCTGAAGACAAAAGAAAAACTGTTGTAAGATTGAACTTGTCAAAGCAATAGTTTTTTGAATTCTTCATGGACATTTGTTAATGAACAAGGTCAGTGTATATTGGGGCCTAAAATTCTTTCTGTAATTCAAAACAGAGGGTCAACTGCACTTGACAGTTTTTGGAGCTCTGTGAAGAGAACAAAAGAAAGTATCTGCAGTCCATTATTATTGGAGATGAGACTATGGTTCTATACTATGATCCTCTGTCCAAAAGAGAATTGATGAAATGGTACTGTGCAGGGGAATCTCTGAAGAAGGTGAAAGTGTCACTGTCGACAAAGAAGGTTATGGCAATGATTTTATGGAGATGCAATGGCATTTTATTGATTGACTCAAAGAGAAAAATTTACAGTAAATGCATTTCTTTAAGAAAATGCATTCACTGTAAGAAAATGTAAAATATGTTTGCCTTTTCTTACCTAAATTCGTAAAAATGTTTATTTCAGAATATAGTAGAAGATCAATATATGTGAGAAATGTTTTCTTATTTAAAAATTGAATGTTATATATCAAATTATATGCCTTTGTGTCCTTATCGTATGTTTAGTACATAATTTGTCTACAAAGACTTATTTTATTACTAAGACTCATACTGGTGACTTTGTTCTGCAATTCAAGAAAACATAAGTCACCAGTATAATAAGTCCTAGTAATAAAATAAGTCCTTGTAGACAAATTACATTTTATATATAACACTCAGTACATATTTTAATTTTTATTTTATTGAACAAATAAAATAAAAATTGAATTTTATGTCTTGTTAGTAAGTTACAATAAACATTTGAAGCAATTAGATATTTCAGTATCAGTTTAGTACTGAAAAACAATCTAATTATATGAATGTTGTTAATTTGATTTATTTTTATTTTCAGGTGAAATCAAAATATTAAGAAATGATATTAATTATTGGTTATTGTTTTCTTGTATTGTGTTGCTGAGCACTTTGATTTTATTTCCTGATACAAAAACAGTAAGTTTTATAAGTTAAATAAATCAAGGATGTAAATATTCATAAACATTTTAAATTCTTTTTCTTGAACTATACTGGTAAATTATATTATAAAAAGGTATATTTTCAAAGACTGGCTGTTTTTTTTTTTGTGTTTTTTCAAAAGTACTTTATTTCTCTGAAGTACCATGTTTCACAAAATGCATTTTGGACTCTCTTAGTCCCTTATCCATTGCACAGTGGCACCTGTACAATCATTTTTATAAAAGTTACCATATAATTTAGAATTACAAATATTTTAAAATTATTTTTTAATGCAAACGTTTATCCTATCTTACAACAAATTTGTTCATTTAGCAAGAATCTCATCCATTTCCATCAAAAAAAAAAAAAAAAAAACTCATTACCAAGTCCAAAACCTAATTATTATATTAATTCATCAGTAGAAAAAAGTTAAAACAAACACAATACATTTAATGAAAATTTCTTCCTATAGATTCATCTTAGTATAATTCATAAACATTATAAAACAGTATATATTTGACAGGAATTAAAAACTCTGAATTTTCTGATGTGTTAGCTGTTTTATATGTTGTTTTAGTGAACGTCTCTTCAATCCGAAAAAATCTCTCCAGTAGACTACCTCACAGCCAATTCAGGTTATAAACTCTTTTTATTGTTTTTTACAGATGCATTTCGAGCTAGATTAGTTTACTAGCTCCTCCTCAGNCACTAGCGAAAATTTAAATTTGCCAACTGGAATTCTTTCGGATAACGGACTTTTGGATAAACGACGCTCTACTGTATATCAAAATCATTTTTATGAGAAACATTATGGTAATTATGAAATAAATTGTTGTTATTAGAGAGTTCTTAAATTGTTGTTTTGAAAATATTTTGATAAAATGCATTTATTTCCTGTGAAATGATATAAAATTCTAGATAAGCATTATAAGAACAGTTATACAAATCAAGATTCAATACTTCGTTCAATTTGAGTATAGAAATTCTTACACCATATTGTCAAAGCAATTCTAGAAGCCATTTTGTGTGATGTGTTTAATGGCTCTTAGGCTCTTGTCACTGATACTTGTATTCTGCTCCTTACTGGAATCTACATCATATTTCATTTTAAGGAACAGATAAAAGTCTGCAAGGCAAAATCAATGAGGTTGGGAAAGTACTGTTATGTCTCTCTTGATATTTACTGACTGGAAATGATGGCTGGAAGCCAAAGCAGAAGCTGCATCAAGTAAAGCCTTTAAAGTCATCACAGAACATGGCTTCCAGTACTGCTTTGATAAATGGATAGCAGAAGTATTTAATACAGAAGATGCTCATTTTGTAGGTAACCATCTATAAATAGTTAACTTTTATTATGTTAGTAATAAATTACAAGGGTGATTCAAAAAGTAAGGTAACAAGAGCTCTCCTGTACAAATTTTATTTCACAGGCAGATATAGTGATACAGATTATTATGGCAATGGTATGTACATATTATTTCACCATGTTTATCCAAACATTTATTCCCATGATATACCAAGGCATCGATGCTGGCAGAGAAGAAATCTGCATCAAGTCCCTTCAGCCACGCCATGATGGCTTTCTGAACTTCCGTATCAGTTTGGAATCGCTTACCACCCAGATGCTTCTTCAATGGTCCGAAGGGATGGAAATCACAGGGTGCCAGGTTGAGACTACAGAGAAGATGTTCCAGTACCTCCCACTTGAAGCACCGTAACAATTCGGTTTGCTCAATTTGCACATCTGTCTTGTCTTTATCGAACTCAGTGCACCAAACCAACAGCTGTTTTTGTGACATGACATTACCACTGTACACATCAACAAGTTGACGATGAATTTCTACTGGTTAGTTGCCCTTCAGACTGAATCACACTACACACTTCTATGTTTGACCACATTTTCGTGAGCACTGTCATTTTCAAAATGATATTGCAAGAGTCTGATGCAACATTTGCATCATCTAACCCTGTGCGATAAAGCTGTGGTCTTCTGCTGCTGCTCTAATGGGAAATTCGAACAAGAGGAGGAATATGATACCCGTTTGAGCTCTTGTTACCTTAATTTTTGAATCACCCTCATACATTAACAGTTTAGTTTATTGTTGACTCTACCACATATATATTTCTATACGCAGTAAAATAGGTGAATTTTTAAGAATATATCTTTATTTGTAATGAAATATTGTTGTTTAGTTTTATTTATTTTAATTATAATTAACATTTCAAATTAATATAATTTTGTATTCTCTCTAATAAAGAGAATGAATTTATCATATTAAACTGAAATTTCTGTTGCTGAATTAAATGAATGTTTTTTGTTTTTCAGTTTTGTAGTATGTGTTGCAAATAGAAATACTTTACAGTAATACCTTGAGTTGTGTAACATGTCAAGTAAATTTTCAGTTAAGTAAAATGTAAATCTCAAAAATTGGAAAAAAAATCTGAGTAGAGTAACATGTAATTTTACAAAGAATTATTTTATTTCAAACATTCATTTATTCTCTTCCTTTCTTTCTTTTGCACTGTAAGCACGTATGCAAGTGTACACTTGCATATGTGCTTACAGTGAAAACTGGGCACTCTTTCTCAAAATCAAAATTTTTCTACAGTACCCAGTGAATGTCGAGCAGCAAAACCAAGCACATCTTCATTGCTTGTTTTTCTACAAGTATGTGTTGTTCATGTCTTTGGTGTAGTTTGCTTCAAGTGATTTGTTTAATACACAACTTGTTTACCACTGCTACATTTACATAGTGTTGTTTATTTACAGTACTGTACCATTACAATGCAATTGAAACAGCAAATCAAATTATACAAAAAAATAATAAATAATATATGTACAGTACACATATAATAATAACTACAATATTGAGTTCTTAATTACATAGTTACACTTAAGCAATTTACAAATTCAACTTATGTAAAATTTGAGTTATGTAAAGGTCTATGGTCTGCATTACTTATGTAACTCGAGGTATTACTGTATTTTATGAAGCCAAATAGTAATTCAAGCTTTTGATATTTTCACAGCTACATTTTTCTTTGGATTTTTGGCATCTGCTCTTATTTCTTTCATTTTATTAACTAGATATACACATTTGGAATCATTAAGTAAGAACTTTTAATGTTAAAATTATTATTCAAATTTTAATAAAATACTAATTACTGAAATCATTGAATTTTTTTTAGATCGAGACATCTTTGTTATAAGTTGTGGTGTAATATGTGGATTATTGTGTATTCTACTTTTAACTTTTCTACATATGTCATGTCCTTTTGTATTACTAAAAAATTTAGTTTTTGGTTTCTTATTGGCATCTGTTCTATATTTTACACCTCTAGGTAAGTAATTACACTCTTATTATTTATATTTTTTCATTGTTTCTCTTCTTAATCTAATATATCAAGTTGTAAAAGTAAAATTTAGATATTTTGAAAAAACTTTATTGACAAGTAACTCAACAATGATTACAGTTGAGCCTGATAAGTAATCATCATCATGAAGCAGAACTTTCCAGCCCAAACTGACTAGCTTCTCTAATTTCATCTTTGCTTTGTTCTGGCATATTGATATGGCAGTATTGGACTTTGTCAATTTTTGAAGGTCTTTTATATTGGCATTCAAATAATCCAGTTGTTCATAATAAAGTTCTTTCATGACAGTAATGTTGATTGAAAGCAGCTCCTTCATGTTGCACCAAACAAATGCAAATTATCATTTTTTTATACTATTGACCCTTCAGTTTGCAACAGTTGGTTGATCTTTATTCAACCATGAATGCTTTAATGAATACTTTGCAGGTGAGATCATGAGCCTTCATTATGTTGTGGTCACTTTTGAAATGATAGAGCAACAGCATGCAAATTTGTTCTTTCAAAAGTTTCGTATTGTCAGACATTGCTGATGTATCTATTTCCAATGAAATAGGTGATGAAATACTCTTTGATTACTCTACTTCTAGAACACATGATGTGGGTATATAACATTTTTCCAGTCATTTCTAGAAAAAAAAATCAAAATGTCTTAAGTATCACTATTACAACATGATATTTAAGAAAATATGTAAAACTTGGAACCATACTGTTCAATAAACAAAAACTGATAACTCAATTTTCAAAAATCTTAATGTATCAGTTTTTATTTATTGAACTAATAAATTTAAATACTTAGTTTACAATAAATAACTATTTACTTCAGATTCTCTGTAGTTTCTAGATACTAGAGACAATCTGAATCAGCATACATATGTACGTACATACATACATATGCTAATATATAAATTGATATATACATACATATTAAATATATACAGGGTGTGGCACCAAAATCCGAACAAATTACACATTTTTCCGAACATATTTTTTATTGCAAAAACGAAAAGGCTTACAAATTTTTTTTAACCACATTGTTTATAAGGCCATAAAGAATACATTTACTCAATATATCCCCATCCTGCTTGAATGACCATTTCCATTCTTGGTCTGAAGCATGTGCAGGCACGCTTTAATGTGTCCATAACAGTGAATGCCACATCAATAGTGGCTCTCAATGATGCAACGTTTGGATGTCTGGACTTGTTTGTGACCCTTTCATAAGTTATTACCTTCAGGGCTGTCGTAAGCGGGCGTGCAAGGCGTGCACCGCACGCGGGCGGCACGTCCAGGGTGCGGCAAAGAGCCTTTCTGGCAAGCTCAGCATAGGTAATCGTAGTTAAACAGGGGGCGGCATAATCGGTATTGCACACGGGCGTTCACACAGCTGGCGGCGCCCCTGATTACCTTTATTACCATATTACCTTTCAACTATGCTCCATACATAGAAGTCCAAAGTATTCAATTTAGGCTGTTGGGAGGCCAGAATTCTTTCAACCAAAACATGTCAATGTTGTCCAACAACCAATTTTGCATCAAATGACTTGTGTGGGCGGGCACACTGTCCTGCTGGAAAACATATGGCTTTCCAGATGACATAGTTTCCATCCACAGCTTCACTACATTTGTCAGAACACACAAATAAACTTCTTTTGTGACATTTTCCAACTTTGTTAAAGAAATACAGTGGCATGACATCACCATCACTGGATACAACACCTAGCATGTGTGTGTGACCAAAGGGTTGGCACCTCTTCGATGCCCTGTCAGGATGTCACCACCGCGTCTCAGTTGACACGGAAACCACGCTAACTAAGTTACGCAAGCGGTCGTGTAATGGAGCGAATCAGATTCTGGATGGAGGGAGTGAGAGACAGTGCACCGGAAGTGATTCCTTCAGAGACTAGATTAACATAACAACTGTTTAATGGGAAACACTAGGATAGATTCTATAGTTTGATCGTAAGGTTTAATTAAATGACCGTTCTTGAGAGAGAGAGAGCTTACAATAATTCGCGTGGTGATAAATATCTGGAGTTTGGTTGATTCTTGAATAGTTGATAATAAGGTTCTTGAGGTTAATAATCCAAGTTCTGGTTCCAGCGACGACATTAGTCCAAGTTATCGGTAGTCCAAAGCGAAACGCGCCTAACATTGTATCGCCAACGCGGTAGCATTTCCACACATGCGCCGCTAACATCGTAAAATATAAAAATTCGAACATATCAAAAATTATTTGCACATTCTTAACGGAATTTCCGGATGCCTGTTTGAATTTAAATATTTTGTTCCTTTGGAACATCCTGCACGTTTGTCTAGTTAAAATTTGTTCTTTTTACCTGAAGACGACGATTATACATTCATCGAAAGTGCTTGTGTTAATACTAAAGGAACTTTATTAACGCTGAACTCAGTGAATTTGTATTAATCTTTGTCGGATATGA